>NW_017307012.1:573433-665673 GCF_000935625.1 Nanorana parkeri
GGGCGGCGGCCCCTTCTTCGGGACGCAGAAGCGATCTGGCGACAGGTAAGTTGCCAGGATCGCTTCTGTTGTAAAGCCGACAGTCGGCTCTACAAGTTTAAACAGAGTCCCGGCGGCAAAAGTCGCCGGGAGTCTGTTTAAACAGCCCCGATGCTGGCGACGTACACTGTACGTCGTCAGTCACGAAGGGGTTAACAGAGGTCACCGAAGCATAAACTGAGGGCACATTTCTGACTCACGTTACAGCAGTGCAGCAAGATCTCCTAAAGCTCCTCAGACATGTTACAATCTGATTGTACAATCAACTTTACACCATGTAAATATGAGGGCCTACCAAAACTATCCAACCGATCTGTGTCCAATCAGACAGGCCCTTGTAGTAATAGTTCTTGGGAAATCTGAAGCTCATCACACACACACTTTACAATCTGATAGTACAAGCACCTTTAGATCCACCATGTAGTGCAAGGGCCTGCCTGATTGGATGGTGTAGGTAGGTCCTTAGATTATATTGTTTTTGTAAAACTAAAGTTTATAGTACAGAGACAGTATAGCTAGATTGTAATGTGTATGGTGACCCCCAAGGCTGATCATACACATTACAATGTGACAGCACAATCATTTTTAGATCTACCAAACCTATCACCTAATCTATCCAATTAGACAGGCACGTTCACTACAGACTTGTTAGTAGATCTGTGCAATCAGATTTTAACATGTGTGATGAGTTTGACACTCAGGTTGTTCTACATAACATGGACTCCTGGGCAGTCCAACCCCATAGCACACCCCCCATTGCTATCTTATCTTTATCAGCCTTCATACTGATCCCCTATACAAGGTGTCTCCTATAGTCTGTCGATACCTACCAGCATCTGGTATAGGAATACCTCCAGGCCTCTATCTGACCAGGGCCATTTAAAAAGGGATCTAATTATCGCCAGGGCACTTTTCACAATCGTTAGCACAGGCATGACTCGGGACCAGTCATCAGAATGAAGAGCGGAGCTCTCACACACACACACAAGGGCAGCTCAGCACTGCAGTAGGCCAGGAATATACACAAGTGCTGCCATGCACCAGCGTCCCTTGCTGACCAAGCTGCCAGTGTACATCTGATCATCGCAGAGCTGAACAGAGGCCGCCATGACTGTGCTGACGTATGGCAGGGTCACCAGACTGATATGCTTATTGACATCATACAAAGTAACAAGAGCTGTCATTTATGGACAATGAGAACAGCAATCAGCTGAGGAAGTATAATCTGCAGATGTTATGGAATATTAAGCGTCCATACTGGGTGGGAACACCATGGACTCAATGCAAACCAATCAGGTACCATCAATTCAATGGCAATCACAAGGACAACATAGACCACATCTGGGACCATTCATGTTCCAGCAAGGTAGCCCTCCCTCATATTGAAATGTATGCTGCCATAGATGTCTCTCTGTGTGAATGTGAATATATATAGATCTATAGCTATATATATATATATTTTATACTGTGGCCCTCTGATTCAGCCACTGAAGGGCCGTTGACCTCTGACCGGTCGCACTGTCTCTATCATGGTCTCATCTCCCCCCTCCCTCCAATCAGCCAGTTCACGTGTCTGCCCGACTCACCCACAGAGCCGGAAGAGGGAGCGCCGTACGGCAAGGCCGCTATGTCGTGCTCTTCCACAGGCGCGCTTGGGATGACAGGGAACCGGGGGATGTCGCTGCTGATGCTGCTGGGCTCCTCGTCCTCCGGTGACGGTTCCAGGCTGTCCGAATAGCTGGGCTTTTCTTCGTCCTCCTCCACTGCGTGCTTACCGGGGAAGGAGACGGCGAAAGCCGGGTGGGTGTACTTTCCCCCAGTCAGGTCCAGCACGTCGTCCATTTCATCCTCCGCTCCCAGGTACAGCTGCTCGTCGGGTTTCGGGGCATCGTGAGTGGATGACACATAGTGAGACTGGTCCTCCATGGTGGGGCAGCTGGGACCGGCTCGGACACTGTGTATGTGCGCTGCCGGTGCTGGAGAGAAGTGCGCCACACTGCTGCACCCACTCTTCTCAAGACTAACCAATCAGCCGTTCACAGGGCGGGACCAGAGCTCCCTGACTAACCGCCCACCATTACCATGGGAAGGGGGGGCAGGCTGGAATGAGTGAAAACTATTATCCAATCAGAATAAGGTCTAGACAAGAGAGGGCGGTTACCATGGAAACCGTCACGAACCGCTGTGCCTTGTTGCCTTTGAAGGACAAGTGGATTAACCAATAGCTGGACGCGAACGACACATTCCGGAACTGGCCGAGGAATGAGAAAATTTGCCGAGTGCTTTTTGGCACAGTGCGGCGAAAAAAGAAAATGTCAGTTACCTTGGTAACAGCTTTCCCGCCAATAATCAAGCGCTTCCGTTGGAATGATTGCCAATAAAGGCGCGCGAGCGCTTCGGTAGGCGGGGCTTTGACTTGTAGCCAAGCCTCTGGGGATTCAGGGAATAGTGTGGTGCTGATGGAGCGAGGCGGAGAGCAGTGTCTATGGCCTGCATAGTCCAGCTGTCTAGATATCTGACAGCTAGCTCTGCCTATTGGGGTCGCTTGACAGGCGGCTGCTGCAGCTTCCACATTAAAGATATGCTTGCTAGTAATTGCAATGACTACCAGGGGCAGCTTGCAGGTGAAGAGGCTGACATGGGCATTTGGCCTATCAGCCCCCTTTGGATCTGATGTACAATCTTTGTAAATAAATGCACCATTTGCTCCGTGTCCTCTGTGTACTGTGCTGTTTTCTATACCTGGATGAAGAAACATGGCTGACGTTACCAACGGCAACTGGTCAAATGTCCACTTATCATCAATCTGATGTCAGTAGGTGGCACAGCCTTTATTATCATGTCTAAGAGGGTATAAACTCAAGAATACAAATGTCATATATTGCAGCTTACTAGTACAATATAGAGAGAGAGAATCAGCATTGTCATTCTAGGGCAGGATTACAGAACAAACCCCTCCTCTTCCCTAAAACCTTGGGGTTCTGTAGTACCAAGAGATAGCAGGGAACAATGTTACTAGGTCAGCATAGGTCGATATTAGAAGATTTCTGGCAGGATCACCAATTCTATGAAATAGAAACACTTTGAATGTTATATAGTGTATAGCAGAACAGTGCCTAGGATATAAAAGAAGTTGAATGTCAGGGTTTCCAGGCAGATATAAAGAAATGCAGCTCTGTATTCTTTTATACGTCATAAAGTGGAACGCCAGCCCAAAAAAATGATAAGCTATCCTTTGCAAGGTTGCCGTTATATATGCACATTGTCATTGGTGTCATTTGTCACTAGAGGTGCACCGAAATGAAAATTTAAAAACCAGAATGAAAAAAAACATTGAGCCGAAACCGAAAATGTTTTTATTTATTTATTCATTTTTATTAAAAACAAGTATTTTTGTACTTTACTTTCAGGGGCTCTGGGAAATATTAGGAGTCTAAACAGACCCCCGATATTTCCCTTTAAAATAGAAAAAGTGATTGAGGACACAGAGTCCTTAATCTCTTATTCTGCAGCCCCTGTTATCAATGAACAGGAATCCTCTATATACTGAGTGCTCCTGTTCATTCATAACATGAGGACACAGTGGGGGGAATTTATTAAAACTGGAGCAGACAAAACCTGGAGCAGATTTGCACTGCAGCCAATCAGCTTAAGAGAGATTCTGATTTGTTGCCATGGGCAACTGCTACAGACTGTCTGCTCCAGTTTTGATAAATCCTGCCAGTGTATTTGCTATAACCACAATCATGAATGCACTGGCGGAACTACCAGAGTCGCAATTGCGACCGGGCCCTGGTGTTCCGCCTGTTGGGGGGGGGGGGCCCAGAGAGGAAGCAGAGGGCCCGAAAGCTTCCTCATGCCCCCCCCTTCAGATAGCGCCGCTCCATCCCCCACCGCTCTGCATGTATGAGCGGCTGTGCGGGATAGAGAGGCGCCTCTGTGTGTCACTTGTCTTCCTGGTGGGACCGCTACCGACACAACAGGCCAGGCAGCACATTCTTCAGCTGGGACTGGGAGAGGACGGACCCTCTTCACTCGGCCCCGCCCCCTGGCCGCCAAAGACGAGGAAGCTGAGCGGCTGTAGGAGTCAGATAAGTCCGGTGTGGGGGGAAAGGGGTGGAAGACAAACTAATTTTATATTTATTCACATTATAATGTATTGATGGGACTTGTAGTCCTGCATAGTTGGAGCTATTCTGCATTACTGTATAATCATTATACAGCAATGCAGAATAGCACCAACTATGCAGGACTACAAGTCCCAGTCCTAAACAATTCCTACAGTTATTTTGACAGCTAGCAGGGCCGACTAGCAGGATACTGAAGCTGGGCCCAAGTGGGAGATTCCTCCATGCACACAGTTTAGCATAGATGGGGGAATCTGTTGCACTTTTTCCATCTGACCATAGAAAATCTGCAATTAATTGTAAGGTGTATGGCCAACTTAACACTTACCTACATCAATTTCTGATCTAATTATTTACATTTTGGTTTTATTTTTGTTACATAGCTTGTATCGGGGAGAGAAAGTTACACTGGGGACTTTTATCACTTCTGTCACATGGCACAGCATTGCTAAACAGGGGCGGTGAGACCATTTGTGATTCATTACTTGTTACTGCATGAGTCACAAATTCTTCCCTTAGCTGCTCTAAAGTAGCACAGCAACAGAATAAAACCTGGCCCCGACCACTCCTTATTTATGCGTCTGTTTAGAGTGAAATTCTGTCACATCTTCATTAATAAATATGTCGCAGACCTTTTTTTGGCTATTACGGTGATCACATGATCAGGAGCCGATCATTAGGTTCAGACTAGGAGCTGTCAGCAACTGCTCAATAAAGCACGTTTTCAGTACAAACACATGCCACATATACAGTATACACATCATGTATATGGCTGCATTTATGTGGATGCTGGCAGGAAAGGTTACATAGTTACATAGTATTTGAGGTTGAATAAAGACATTAGTCCATCAAGTCCAACCTATTAGGATCTCATTCTAGGAGTACCCGTACCCCTGTATATTACGGTCCCTTAAGAAATCGTCCAAAAGTTTCTTGAACAATTCCACATTCTTTGCTGAAAGTTAAAGTAGGGTTTATATTAGGTTTGGTATTTGCATTGTCTATGGTGATTTACTTTCCCTGGTTTCATTGTACACCATGAGGGTCATCCTCCTCATCACTGTATACTGTGCCATAGCATAGTGTTATTACCTTCCTATCACAGCCAGAAATCTTATACTGTTGCTGCCATGGCATACCACAGATCCCAGGTTTTTAATATGTTGCTTTGGATATTATAACAACATGGATAAAAACATTGCTAGCATTGTTCCTGCTGCTCAGTGTTGTACTTCAGAAAGGGGAAGTAAAACCAGTTTATAGACTGTTTAGGCTTTATGTGCTGCCATTTCTTTCTCTTTTCTAGAGCTCCTTCACAGTGACATTTTGTTATCATCTCTGCCCAGACCGAAAGCATTTGTACCTGGGAGCAGTAAAATTAATCGCTTATCTTTAGGGAAGTCATTTTGTAATACAGTGCAAAGCATGCAGACATTACAACCTGCAAAACCTTATTTCAGGGAGGTTCCCGTCTCATTTCAGGGAGGTGCCCTTTCGTTTTTTTGGGTTTTTTTTATAGCGGCCGTCGTCAGAATATAGAAGAAATAATAATGATTATATATATATATATATATACAACAGCTGACTAGTTGCTATGGGCAGCAAATGAAATAAATGTTCTTTATAACTAGACAACCGGGACATATAATTGATTCTATATTATCCACAAAGGGTTAACAGCACTCTCTCAACCCTGTAGCAATGAATGTACCTGCTCTCAATAGTAGCCTATGTCCGCCCTCTCTGTGCAGCAAGTAGCTTATTCCTTCTGAGAGCCAAGCCTCTTTCTGAGGCTACTCTAGAGATCACATGACCTTCCTCCAGGAGGCAAGCCTCACTCTGAAACATTACCCACTGATATCTTATCGGAAAGGTTTACTCAGAGTAAACCTTTCAGGGAGAAAATGCCTCTCTCGCGGACGTCAGGGAGCCGCTATCTAATAGCGGGAGACTCGCTGAACATCAGGGAGACTTAAGATCCGTGAGCATGCAATAAAGTGTAACAATTAACTTCTCTTATTGGCTACCTTTTAGTTTGTTACAATTGGAAGAGTTTTGTTATATCTGTTCAATACGTGTAAAAAATACCTGCTATCCTGCGACTCTGAGGGCCCATTCACTTACAGCGGTGACTTGCATTGTATTGCACAAGATCAACATAGGTCACCGCAAGGACACATAGAAAACAATTGTTTTCTATGTGTTCTATTCACACCATAACATGGGTGTGTTGGGCAGTGCGCTATGATAAAATACTATGATAGAATACAAACATGCCGCATTGCGCTGACCTGCAGGTACCTGAATGGAGTGTACACATTGTACACTTCACATAAAGTTGAAAAAAAACAATGTAAACAGTGACGGCTCCGACAGTGTGCGATATAACACACACTAACAGAGCTGTCACAACACACTAGACCGTCCTCTGAAACACAGCATTTTAGCGGAGGGAGCTAATGGATGCATCTGAATGGGAGTTAATTGGATGCAAGCACCATTTGGCTGACAATTTCTCCACCCGGACTAACAGGGCCTCCCACAGTTCAATTTTTTGGAATTCAAGCAGTGTATGGCTCCCACAAGCATGGCCCTCCTAACTCTCTTGTATTTAAAGTGACACTAAACTCAGGAGTTAAATCTAAAAAATGCATTCAAGTACCTTAACTATTAACAAAAATATATCTTATTTGTGTATCACTCGGCTGTAGATCCTCAAATCATCTCTGAATTGGTGCTGACACTGTCCTTCCTTCTGAAGGGTGGCTACTTTTGTTTCCCATGGTCCCTGTGTGTGTTATAAAGTAGTCACCACTCCAAGTCTGCTCCTGTGATGGACTACAATCTCACTTTTAGTTTAGTAATTTGTAATGAGATTGTAGACCATCACAGGAGCTAGCGTGGAGTGATGGCTACTTTATAACACACACAGGGACCATGGGGAACAAAAGTAGCCCCCTTCCAGAAGGAAGGACAGTGTCAGCACCAATTCAGAGATGATTTGAGGATCTACAGCCGAGTGATACACAAATAAGATTAACATTGTTGGTAATAGTTAAGGTACTTGAATGTATTTTTAAGATTTAACTCTTGTGTTTAGTGTCACTTTAATTGTAAAGAAAAAAAAACACATTTTAATTAAATCTGGCCCTGCGAAAGACACTCAAAAAATAAAGTCTACCAATGCCCGTCCTCTGAAACACATCTATGTATGATGATTAATAATAACATAGACATGTCAGGTGTAAAATGCTGTGATCATGAAATACTTACACTTGTAGAGCATTCATTTCCTGCTTTGAAAGGGCAAAATGACTTCAGTTTGCCAAAGCATTGAACACGGGGATTGCCTTGTCATCAGCAGAGCATTGCTGGGAAATCTCATCTGTAATCTCACAAGATCTCAGGGAAAGGCATTTTCCTTCTCTGAGATGGTGTGCCTGGTCACATGTCCAAGTCACATGTCTAGTCACGTGCCAGAAATCAAGGAAGTAAAAGAAGAGCTAGTAATCATGACCACTGTCAGAAGACTGGGGAAGAAAATAAAAACAAGGTATGCAAAGAATACAAAGCCGCAATTATCTAGAAGTATGTGTTTGTAGATTGTCATTACTAAACATTTCTAAAGGTGACTTTGTTGTTATTGTAAATATATGGGTAAAGGTCCTCTTTACTAATAAATAAAATGAAGGTTTAATATCACTGCAAGTGTTCACAATTAATAAAAGATAAAATGTTGGTAACAGGGAAAGAAGGACACCTTCCAGCACAATGTATTTAGGCAATATACACATCCCTATCGCATCCCAGTTATGCGGACCACTAAGAATTTATGACAAAAATTATTGGTTAAGCCCAGATTTCAAAACCTTTTAAAAAGGGGAATACTCAGAGCTTGTAATCTCCAGGAGAAAAACAATCCCAATTGTAAGCCCAGATTTGTTTTTATTTTCACCATTGGTTTTCCTTTATATTACCTTTCCAAATAGCAAACAAGATCATTAAGAGATAAGATGAAGGTTTTAATGCAGAATGACACTTTTGGTAGATAAATAGAACCTTATCATAGTACATCAGACCAAAAAGAGAGGCAACTGAACTGAGGAAGAGAAAGGGACAGAGGAGTTTGCTTCCAAATGAGGGACAGTTGGAGGTATACTGTAGAGCTGCATAAGTCCAAATTTTAATTTCCATGTTCAAAGTCCGCTAATACATTCGTTAAAACTCCACATGTGATTATTCTTAAATTGCAGTGCACTGATTCACCAAACTCCATGTGCCACCTGCCAAGACTCAGCTTACAGCAGTAATTCATGTTGGCTTGTCTTTAGGTCTGTGGGCCTCTGATTGGGTTTCAGCTGAATGCTCAGCAAATTCATGTTTACATTCTAAATGTTTTAAGGATTTCCAGGAACACATACACTAACATAAGCTGGGAACAGAGCTTTACAAAGAACTTTAGTCTTAGCTTTCCCTCCAGGTCCTATTATACACTGCTATACGCAAATGCATACTACTGCAAGTATGACATGCTAGTCAGATCCAGCTGTCACAGTTGCTGGTGCATATCACGGATCCATGCACAAGTAGTAAGTGTTTAGGCCTCGTGCACACGGGCAGCTGAGGCCACAGATCATATAAATCGTTGGCTTATTTCCACCCCAAAAATGGTTCAAGTGACATTAAACCTTTACCTTTTTTAATTCTTATGCATGGGAGGCCCACATGGGATGCAGATCCTTCATTCTTTTAGTTTAAAAATGTTCAATTCCTCGTTCTCTAGTGGGTCCCTGCAACATTCCCCCGCCCGCTTCACGGGTGCCTCCATCAGCTAAGTGGCTGCTGTCCAATGACACATACAGCATACAGCAGGCCATGCCCCATCCTCTCCTCCCAATAGTTTGACAGCAGAAGGAGCCTATGGCTCCTCTGCGCTTAGTATCCTCCCCAACCAGGAAGTTCGGGGAGTGGAGCGTTTCTTCAGGGACTGGTGGCGGTGACAGAGCTGTTCAGCTGTAATAATGCAGGTACTGCATTAAGGTAAAAAACGACCAGCCTTTAGAGTTACTTTAAGGTGTAACTAATAATTCACAGGGTTCAGCAAACAGGACATACAGGATACAAGATAATACATATGATACAAAACAAGACAGGATATAATAAATTGTGGTCTGATAAAAGGTGGAGTAATTCACTTATGCAAACTTGGTGTCAGCCATATAATGAGAAAAGGTCATCGCTGTTCAAGCTTTTAATCACACAGAAAGGCAAAAGCAGTCCATGTGTTACTACTACCAGACACCTGTAACCAAAACAAATATTCAGCATTGCCTGGTGAGATCTGGTAAGTTCACAGCTATGCACGTATCGTTTTTAAGGATAGTCTTAGGAAAAAGTTATCTACACTCAGCTTTTTATCTCAAATGTCAATGTTCTATTTCCAATATAAGCTGAAAATTGCACCTGTAAGGGGCAAAAAAAAAAAACACTTTCAGATTGCTTGTGAATATTGTTCTGTTTTATGTGTTCAATACTAATTGTGCAGTAGGTTGCACATAAACTATCTAGATTGCTATGGTTGTGACGTGGTTGGAGAAATGAATGAAGACTAAATTGATAGACTATAATTTCTCCATTAATGTATCATCTTCTTCTAGTGAATAAATAACCACGGGGAGGCATATAGAAAGGCAGTGAGGTTATCATTGCAGAATTGTATGTGCTATGGAACATTGAGGGACATTTATCAAAACTGGAGCAAACAGAATCTGGAGAAGTTGTTCATGGCAACCAATCAGCTTCTCTCTTCAGTTTGCTCAAGTAAAGTTCGAAAATGAGACAGAGAAGCTGATTGGCTGCAGTGCAAATCTGCTCCAGATTTTGGCTGCTCCAGTTTTGGTAAATCCCCCCCCCCCACCCCCCACTGAGTACAGTAGCTGCAAGAGTGAGTATGGACTCGTGTAATGGCATCTTCTTCTGAAAATAAGAAGGCCATCTGTCGCATGAAAGATTTTAAAGAAGACCTCCACGTCTCTTGATTTCAAATCTGGTAATTGTTGTGAACCTGATAAACACATTTCATGATCCAAAATGTTAGCAGGGTTGTCTAATTCAGTGTTAAATACATACAAATTTAGCTTTTTGAAGAATATAGACAGGTGCACCTTGTGAAACTTTATTTCTTGTTCATGTTGGCAAAAAGTGTTCAGATGCACAAAAAACGATAGTGTGGCTCTCAAAAAAGTAAGTAAAGTTATGTTTTGTGATCACATATTAATTGCTTTACCATATTAATTACTGTGCCAGTCTTAATTGTATATATTTTCCACTCTGCGACTCCAAATATGATTTGATGGCAGGCAACTCGTCCATAATTGTTCTAACAGCTTTGGTGAAAACCAATATGTTGCTACGTTTCAGTATTTTGTGTTTTTCTTTCTCTCAGAATTTATAAAAAGTCTTTAGCTGCCTCATTCTTTTAGCACTTTTAGAAAGATCGTTGAAAACTATGGTTACAGTTTATCCCGCCTCCACACACTTTGTAGAAAGCTCATTTTCAACATTTATGTGGAGAAGATGACATAAGCAATCCTGGAAATAGACTTGCTTGCTTTGGTAACAAACCAACTTCTGTAGGTTATCAAGTCTTCCCATATTAACCTCAGTGTTGTCTACTGACAAGCCCACACAACGTCTCCAAAGAATTTTAGATTTCCTGAAAAAATGATCTACCTGATGAAAGATAGCATTTGATGAAAAGTCTTCTGTGTAAATGAGCACATCCAGCATTGCAAGATGTAAACTGCCAGAAGATGGTTCAATAAAACAAATTAGCAACAGATACGTTTTCACTTTAGACGTCATTGCTTCCATCCAGATACAAGGTGATACCAAAGACACAAAATTACACAGTCAGGCTCAACATTGTGGAAGTGCACCCCCGACAACCAACTATGATCCACAACAACAACAAAAAGCTTAAAACATAAAACTACCTACAAACCAATCACCATCTGTACACATCACTTATGGACCCATATCTTCCAGGGGAAACATTTTCCATAGGCAAAATCATTCAAATTTCACATTCAGCGTTTAGACTTCAAAAATGTCTCCCACGCAATGTGCCACCAACCACACATCAAAGAATAGGCTGCAGTGCTGCCAGGAGGCTTGCCAACATCTTTCAAACTCTCTTGGGTACTCCTCAACACCATGGCAGCCATATTCAAACTAAATTTCACAGCAAGGTTTTGTGCAGTAACAGGCTTGCCTCCAACCCTGGGAAACTATGCACCTAGCTCACAGGCCTCCCCGCACTCAGTACGCTCTGCCAGCTACAAGGTCACTGACTCTCACTCCCTGTGCCCCACCTCTCTCTGTTTTTCCCATGATTCGGTCGGCTGGTTCCTGTGCAGTGCACACAGATCGCCCCTCCTCACTGTGGTGGCTCATCAGGCAGGCAGCACAGCATGGTGCATGGTAATGTCCCAGCAACTGGATCTTTATTCCGGCCTTGCCGGCTAAATTCTGGCAAGTTCCCACCTATGGCTACATGCTTCTCCATACCCAAATGTGCTGGGCATTACTCTTTGATCCTGTCTAGAAAAGGTGAGTATATGCTACTAGGTAGTTAAGTGACCCTGTTACTTTCTAGGGAAGTTAAAGTGTCACTTTAAAGGAAATGTTATCTGGGTCAGGAACTCAGAAGGTACTGAAACCTACCAACTGGTCAACTAGTATTTTAAGATGGCAACCCTATTTTCATCTTTGGGAAAAGCCTTAAATTGAGTTATTTATGGCACAGGGAATGAAGGCCATTTGTTGTATAGATCTATTTTACTGTAGGGACAATTATAATAGTAATAGCTGTACATTGCAGTAATGCTTTCACTCAAGCTGTACTGTTAATGACACATTTGTTTAAACTGAAAGTCGGGTGCACTTTAAGAATATGACTAATGTATTTGCAAGCATGCCCTCGAAATACATCCTTCATAATGTGATTAAGGCGTTCAGCCTTTTTTTCAGCACCAGGCTGAATATATGATGGAAATATTGCACAGTCATGTTGAGCAGTTATTCAACTATTTCCCAGCATGCTTTGTAGGCTCCTTCTTTGCATTGCTGCCAATTTCCCTTGTCTTGCGCTGCCTAGAAACAACATCCCCAGGCTGCAGAGGCAGTTTCAGTAGCATCCTCCGCGATAAGAAAGGAGAACATCTGCCTTTGCAGCTTCTGCATACCTCACCCATCCTTAATACTGCACATGGATCACAAATCTCGCTCTAGTCCCCCTGATTAATGCACAGGCACCAGTTCCTTTGAAGCAGAGTTATGCTTGTGCTGTGTACTTTGTTTATGAATAACAGTGGGGTGATTACAATGAGCTATTGATATAAGCAGTTGACTATGGAAAGAATGCTAGTGCTATCATAGAGATGGAATGAGGCTGTTGTGGCTTACATGTATGCATTCCAATCCATACACAAGAACGTCCATTGACAATTATAGGGGCATGCTAAATAAGCTGCATGTGGGTGCAGGGCTCAGATTTGCCCTTTTCCTTTTGTTTTATTTATGTATTGCTCTTTCCAATAGAGGAATCACATGAGTCTGCGCTGCGTGCAATATGGTCCGTATAATGCATGAGCGCGCTGGTTTGAGGTGTGTAGTGGCAGTGCAATTTGTTGTTACAACGCATCACATTGTCTGCTTTTTATTATTTTTTAACTTTATTTAAAAATGACAACCCCCCACTTCATTGAACGTTATGCACCACAGTGTGAGGAAGGGTTAGGAACTCTGTTTCGGGTTTGTGTCAGAGGGTCATGGACAAAAGCAAAAAAAGTAACTTATTCATATACTATATATATTATGAATAAGTTACTTTTTTTGCTTTTGTCCATGACCCTCTGTGCATCACCTAATTTTCAGGTCCTTCTACCTTTATCATCAGTGAATATCTTGTCTGTATATGGACTAAAAAATTGCTCTGCTCCATTTTTTATTTCCCAGTTGGAAAATATATATATACAGGTGAAACTCGAATAATTAGAATATCGTGCAAAAGTAATTGCAGTAAGTGCTGCAAAAGGGGCCCAAACCAAGTACTGAGTACATATGCATGCTTGTACTTTTCAGAGGTCCGATATTGTTCTATGTACAATCCTTGTTTTATTGATTGCATGTAATAATCTAATTTTTTGAGGTTGTGGATTTGGGGTTCTCATGAGCTGTAAGCCATAATCATCATAATTATGACAAATCACGGCTTGAACTCTCTTGCTTTGCATGTAATGAGTCTATCTCATATATTAGTTTCACCTTTTAAGTTGCATTAGTGAAATAAATGAACTTTGCACGATATTCTAATTATTCGAGTTTCACCTGTATACACACATTTCATCATTTCAAATAGACATTTTTGCCATCATCCTTTACCAGAACTGATGAGGAAGAATTGCATTTGATCTGCAGTGTACTTGCTTGTGTGTCTCTTCATTGCATCATATTTACAACTTCGTCAGCATATCTTTCATAACTCAACCAATTAATTTGCATTAAGGACCATGTCTGCATCATAAATGTCTCTGTAAAATGCTACTACTGCTTAATTTTCCCATTTGTGTTATTAGGATTTTACATGATTGCATTCAGCATACCATGAGATAATCCTATAATTGCTGCACTGCCAGAGAACAGTGACTGCTTTTTACCTAAACATTTTGCAGAGAGATTTACTGATATGAACATTGGCTCCACCGTCTTCTTAATTTTTATCTTTCATCAAGCTTGACATGTAAGGAAGGCTTTTAGGCTGCACAATCAGGATTCTAACAAGAAATTGACTGCATTTGTAGTCCCAGGAGCATCATACAGCTAAAACACTGAGACAAGGAGATATATTTGAAACAGATTCATGTTAGTAACAGGTCTTCATGGCTAGTGGTGCTGTATTTAAGGAATGAGGTCAGTGCTGGTTCTAGAGGCTTGAATGATTCAGCAAGATACAATTCCACTAATTTCTTAAAACAATCTCTTACTGGTGGGTCTTTTCTATGCTCCTATTTTAGAAAGCTTAGCAATTTCCTATGACTGGGTAACGTCTTAGTTGTGAGCTATGCAAGTCATGTTCCATGTTACAAACATCTCCACGAATATCAACCCTATTGCTCATCTTTTACCATCAGCAGTAAGACATACCTTGCCCACCAAACCGTCAGTTATGTCACTTACAAACAAATTGAATAAAAGAGAACCTAGCACAGAGCGTTGTGGTACAACACTGGTAACTGGTCTCCGTTCTGAATGGACCCCTATTCAAACCACACTCTTATATCCATCCCTTAGCCAACTGCATATCCACTGAACCACCCACAGGTTGTGCAACTTTTTTTTAATGAGATTATTATGTGGAACTTTATTTGTTGAAACCAAGATAGACTATTGCCATAGCACCACCCTGGTCCAAAGCATTTGTATCAAAAACTCAAATGAATCTGCCATGATCTGCCCTCAATCAATGGGGATTTAGGATTCAGGCAAGAAGACCTGCCTTCATTGCTATTATTGCTTCTTGTAAGCTAATGCCATCGATCTGTTCTTCCTCCTCGCCTCTTTATTGAAACCTAATTTCTAGAATGATCTGTAACTTTATGATAACGAAAATAAGTAAATGATGAGCACACTGAAAAGGATGTGAAGGTCCAGAGAAAAAGGAACAGTTTATGGATTGGTGAATAACACAGTTTTGATGGGCAGCCCTGTTGTAGCACAGATGGAAGTGACCTGTGACTGTAAAAAAAAAAAAGAGGAAAGAGAAGGGGCCACAACCTGGTGCAGTAAGTTTTGTTACATTAAGGAAAACAAAATGAGACTATGTTGCACTTGCAAGGATATTTGTAGCAACCGGCACGGAGTGTATGTAGCTGGAAAGTAACTTATTGTATAAATTGGCTGTTTCAACCTACATACACTCCGTGCCGGTTGCTACAAATATCCTTGTAAGTGCAACATAGTCTCATTTTGTTTTCCTTAATGCAAAAAAAATTACTGCACCAGGTTGTGGAGCCTTCTCTTTCCGCTTTTTTTTCTGTAACTTGATGATGATGGCTTGCACTGCAACCAGTGAGAATGAATCGCTGACCAGGCAGTAAAACGAAATGTGATCAGTTGCTATGAGTTACCTCACTTTACCAATGCTCTTTATTGAAAAAGCCTGTTATCATTTAGCAGAGCTATGGAAACCAATGTCTTAGGGCTTGTTCACACCAAGTCCGGAGCAGTTACAGAATGCATCAAAAATGCATCCAATGTATTCCAATGGTATTTTGGGCTCTTGTTCACACCACTGCATTCAGTTCCAGAGCGCGTCCAAAACGTGGCAAAACGCACTGCACTGCATATGCAGAAACTCATGCAGATATGGTTCGGATTTGGCGTGAACAAGCCCTTATAGCAATATTGCTCTGCATCCAGAAAGGTGCAGGATAAGAGCATAAATTGACAAGGATGCCACACATGTCACTTGTGACTGATTACATAAAATGTTTTTTTATTGTATGCAGTCAGATGCCTCGTGCTGTAGTCTGATTCTCTTGGCACCCATACCCCTGGTAATTACAGCTGTATTATTCATCATGTGCTTATTAAAGTATGAACAGGAAATTGTTCCACACCCATTATTCTATCTCTGCATCAGCCATGTCAATTTCTAAGTATCATGTGCAGATTGCCAGGTGACCTGTCCTTATTCATAAACACCTGATGTGCTGACATATCTACAGTATACGATAAATTTAGAGTACATACCAGCAGTATTTTCAGGGACGCTAATGTTCCACCAAACATTGCCAGGCGGAGAATCAATCCCCTTTATTTTAAACACACGGATCTTTAAGATTCACCTATTCGCCTCATATATAATATACTAGTTTTTGCTTTCCTTAGGCACCTTCTGCCCATTGAATTATACCACCAATAGCATAGAATATGGAGATTGAAAAGTGTGCTGTTACACAGTTGTAAAAAATATGACACAATGCGTAGCCACGGTTAATATTCATATTAATGTGAAGTGAGAATTCTATATAGTTCATTTTCCTTAGCCATTTGCTTGTTGGCATAAGTAACTGGTTAATATACTGCCATCTTGTGGGCGTTTTAGTTATTGCACCATGTTTTTCTGTGTTCCCTCCCATCTATGATGCATTTTCTCCTTCTTCAAGAACTTGTCGTTTAGTGTCATGGCTGCCTATAGTAGGACCACATGTATATGCCTGGTTGAAAACATTATCATCCTTGACCTTCAAATACCATCTGTTCATTCATCTGTTGTTGTCTGCTACAATCTGCTGCATGCAATAAAGCACTTTGTGGTATTTGGTGAGTTCAGCTATCTGATAAGGATTGTCTGCAATTATTATATTTGCTTATACAGGCCAGGCATAGATGTCTCAGCAAGGGATAAATCGCTAATACAACAATCTTCATGCTTTGGAGAGATTTGTTCCTGTTGGGTTTTTGGGAGAGGAAGTGAAGAGGCATCTCCCTGCAAAACAAAGGGCAAGAAAACCATATAGGGGCCTTAACCATCCCCCACTCAATCAAAAATTAAATACACAAAAATGTCTGGCTTTACATACTCTTTAAAGTGACACTAAACTCAGGAGTTAAATCTTAAAATGCATTCAAATACCTGAATCACTAACAAAAAAGTAGCTGATTTGTGTATCATTTGGCTGTAGATCCTCAAATCATCTCTGAATTGGTGCTGACACCAATTCAGAGTAAAGTAGCAGCAGGAAGGTCTTCAGGGGTCTTCAAGTACCGGCCCGCAGGCCAATTTCAGGCCAATATTTCTCTATGTGTGTGTGTATGTATCTATTCACCCCATTCACACCTGGAAGTTTAGGCGCGATTAGGGATTCCTGCGTTTGCGTTTTCCTCCAGCAGGAATCCCTAATCTGGCATTTACAAGCAGCAGCTGTCACCCGTTCAAGTTAATAATCTGGTGACAACCACTGCATGTAAATGCCTGCAAACCGCATGTAATAGTATGTAATATGATTACATGTGGTTAGGAATCCATCACTATCCCTGGATGCATGATCGATGCATCCTATGATTGTGATTGTTTTCTAACTGCATGTAATCATATCATATATAATAATATATGCTGTAGCTCAGGCACTAGGTACTTGAATGCACTTTTAACTATTCACTGTTTGATTTCACCTAAAATTGTTCCTAAATCAGCCCAGGTATGAGTACATTTAAAAGTCTTCTTCATTGTACATATTCTCCAGCCATCTAATACAGTCATGCCCTTGCTTTTAGTATAATGTACATTGAACCTAGACCCTTATTCACTTATCTATCAAAGTCATGTGCCAAGTGTTCTTGTGGTCTTGAAAAATCATCCGAGTAGACATGTGTGCCGGCAAAAAATTTGTTTCGTTTTGTTTTCATTTGTATTATTCGTCAATAAGTCAATTTGTTTCGGGATTTGGACGAAATCCGAATTTTAGTTAGCGGTAGTATGTACGGATATTCGTTTTTCGTTGCAGCAAAGTGACATTTGATAAAAGAAAAAAATTACAAAGCATGAGGTCCCCACCAATTGATACCAGACCCTTTAGGTCTGGTAGGAATGTTAGCAGGGACCCCCAAGTTAAAAATAAAAAAAGTTATACCAGGCCCTTCAGGTCTTGTAGGAATTTTAAGGGGGGGCCCCACCCCCACAAAATGGGAGGAAAAAACGTGGAGTCACCCCTAAAATTCCTACCAGACCCTTGATCCAAGCACAGGTCCGGCAGGGCAGGAAAGGGGGGGAATGATCGAGCAGCCCCCCTCTGTGCGCCATACCAGGGCACGTGCCCTCAGCATTGGAAGGGTGTCCCCATGCCGATGGGGGCAAGGGCCTCTTCCCCACAACCCTTAACCGGTGGTTGTGGGGGTCTGCGAGCAGGGGGGGCTTATTTGCATCGGGGTATCCCTCATATAACACCTCAGCTCACAGACCCGAATGGCATTCAGGAGCTCACAAATTGTGTTATTTGTGTTATTGTGTGAATTGTGCTATTGTGTTATTTGACTGCCCCGTGACGGTTCGTGCTGGAGATGTAATTTTGCAACGTGTCTTCGTTAGACAAGTCGTTGTGTGGCAGGACTTTTTTTTTATTCCGGGCAGTCAGCGGGCGTTGTTCATCGTGATTGATGCTAGATTACATTGATGGATCCAAACAACCCTGACTCAGTGGTTGTGGGGGTCTGCGGGCAAGGGGGCTTATTTGGCTTTTCCTGCACAGCCGGGCCTGTGCTTGGATCAAGGGTGTGGTAGGGGTTTTAAGGGGACCCCACGTCCGTCCCCCCATTTTTCCGGGATGGGGTACCCCCTTAAAATTCCTACCAGACCATAAAGTGCCTGGTATGACTTTTTGGGGGAACCCCCACAAATGTTTTTATTTTTAACTTGGGGGGTCCCTCCTAACAATCCTACCAGACCTAAAGGGTCTGGTATCAATTGGGGGGAACCTCACGCTTTTTTTTTCTCTCTTCTGCAGACTGTAAAAAAAAAAAGGATTTTTTGCTGCAACGAAAATGTGTTCATACTACCGCTAATGAAAATTCGGATTTTTTTATTTTTTTATTTGATGCTTAATACAATAAATCTTCATTCGGAAATGAAATTCGGATGCAGCCAACATTTTCGTTATCGGAAATTCTTATTCGTTTGAATTCGTTATTTCTGTCATTCGGAAATTCAGATGCATCTGAATGTATGAATTTCTGAAAATTAGTCCACAAAACGAATCGCACATGTTTAACGAAGTGTTCAATGGAAATTACTGTATAATATAATCAAGTATGAGTTTATGATTAGATACAATGTTGCCTAAAGGTATATAGATTTAGAACACAGAAAGAAATTATGCCCATCATTCGGCAAGGACACTCTTTTACTAATTTACTAAACAGTGGTAGCATATTCCATGCACATTAACTGGCAAATCAACCAGTATTATTGACCACCAGTGCGCATGATAATACTTCTTAAATCAGCATAGTAATAGGAGCAACAGTATTATTAGATCAGAACATAAAAAATGTCACCCATCCATTATTGATGCCTAAATTCCATCATGTTTCCCTTAGTTTTGGGAAAAAAACATTGTTATGCATTCTAATCCTTCCTCAAGCTATTAAAAATATATTTTTGTCTTGACTCTTTCCCTATTAGAGAGATTTCTCATTACTTCCTGTCCTATTAGAGGCACAGATGGCAATAAAAAACACAACGGAAGCTCTAACAAACAGTACGTTTTGGCTGTATAGACTTTACTTTGTTTGCTGGACACAATTATAACAGTCCATGTAAAGGCCCATTACAACCATGGGGGACTGTTGTGATGTCGTTAACGCACATTTGCTAACCTGCGTTGTGTTAAGGCAGCCTATCCATTTTAATGGGCTGTCTAGCACCACAGCAGGCCAACAATCTGACCTGTTAATGCAGTCTACCACAACAGACAGTAGTATGTTACACACATTTTGGTGTGTTGCAACGCAGGTGCATTGGGTGTCTTTCCCAATTAATTAAACGTATTCACAATGAATGGCACCGCAGCACCCCAGCGCATGTAAAGCGCGGTGTCACATGTTTTGGTAATGTTCCATTGTGTGATGACTATAAGATGACACTGGTACAGGCAGTTTTAGCTGATATTATGAGATCTTTGTCTGATGTATATACTGAGGGTGTGCCATTACTGTCTGTGTTTATATTGGGGAAGACCAAACTGTAGATGTCTTTGTATTTGAATGCCTGACTGCACACACATGAACTGACTGTATGTGAAACCAGGCGTGGTGTTACAAGGTGGTGTTTACCTGGGTGTGGTAACTGCTTATGCTGAGTTTGAAGGATGAGATTCCAGTGCACGTTACCTCAAGTCATTTCTCACTTTTATTTCTTTTTAGGAAACCATATCTGGATTAGTTGAATAATGTCCCCAACATAATAATAATTTTACACTCCACAAAGGTTCACCCCCCAATATACACAAACATGCATCCAGCAAAGTGTGAAAAATGTGACGTGTGTCATTGACCTGGAACAAGAAAGTAGGATGGAAGTTAACAATTTCTATACTTGCCTGGCTTCTTCCAGCTTATTAATCATCTAGGTACAGGAAAGAGGACCAGAAAAACAAGTCAGCTGTGACAGCTTTTATATTACTGTCCTCAAAAATTAAATTTAAGGTTTTCAAGTGGCAATCAATACTGGTATTTCAGTAACAGATTTAAAGTGTATCTCATACTGAACTATTTTTAGATAAGGAATGAGGATGTATTAAAACCCCTGTTGGGTTTTGTCTCGGGGAGCACTGGGGAGGATCACCCTATTCGTCCTGGTGACCGTTGTCAAAGGCACAGAAAGTGATGGAAAATTCTAAATTTAACAATTGTCTCTGGAACAGGAGGTAAGAAGGAACAGGAAACAAGTAAAATATTTCTACTTATTGGCTGTTGTGTTTCTAGGACAGAAAGTGAATGAAGATCTCCCCAATGGACACATATTGCAAAAAAATAGGGCAGCGCAGTGTCTTGTCTTTTCACCCTTGTAACACTGAGGTTCTTGGTCCAAATCCTGGCCTGAAGCATGGAGCTTACATGTTCTCCCTGTGCGTGTGTTTCCCTTGGATACTCTGGTTTCCTATCACACTTCAGAAAATGTATTGTTAGCGCCTGTAATGAATAAATAAAAACAAAATGATAAGGGGGTTTAACTATTCCATACTATTATACAAAACTAGAAAAACCTTACATTAAATGATCAGATTGCTATATCTTTATTTATTTGATTCTTTATTCAGAAACATGAGGAATAGATAAAAAAACAATAAGTCTCGCATAACATACATATGCAAAAGGCCTCTGATAACATCAATAAATGGACTGACATAACTGCGATAGAGAAAACATATTCCCTGCATAAAGATACTTAACCTCCACCCACCCAACATGTTAATTTTTCAAGTATATTTAATATAAGAGAAGAAAGAGAAGATAATACAAACAAAAAGAGTGTCTGGAAAAGTTCCAGGGTGGATTAAATCTCCAGGCTTGACATAATGAAAACCAGTATTGAGAAAAGAAAGAATCAGAAAGATAGGAGAGGAGGAAGAGATCAAAAGGAAGAGCAGATAAATGATCCAGCATTGCAAGGATCCCTGCGCCCTCCACCATTGAGGCTGATATCCTGGTAAATGCACCAGGATAGAACATCCGCTGACAAGGAGGGGGATGTGCAGTAAACCACAAAATAGTGCAACATATAACAAAAACAACCCAGGGGAAACCACCAAGACGTACCTCTGCATAATTGTGACTCCCGATAATTTGGGTAAGGGGCCAGGGGGACCCAAGGCATGTAACCAAAGAAAAAGAACAGAATGAGAAAATAGAGAAACAGATTGCTATATCTTTATGGTTTCTGTGGATGGGATACCTGCCCCTGAGCTCCCAGCTCCACTCTTCTGCTACTGAGGAGGTCTTACACCCCCTGTTGGATTTGTCTTTTATGTTACCTTTAGGAAATTAAAACAGGGCAATTGGAACAAATGTATTAAACGCGTAATTTCTACCAAAACGTGTGTATGTGTAGCAAAATTCCATAAATGCACTGACATTTCTGTATTGTGAAACTCTGCTTCTTCCTACTAAGCTCCAACAATTTTCAACTGCAGTCTTGTGTAACGTGTAAAAGGCTTTCCTGCCAAAGCATGTTTATGTGGTACTTTAGGAACTGTCAATGGTGCATCCTGTTGGTGGGAATCTAAATTCATATACATGTTCCTACTAAAGCAGGAGAAGTGAGACCAGGGCTGGTTTCCAACATTGGAAGCTGTAGAAACCCAACCTTTTAACCCAAAGCAGCACCTGACCCCTCTGCTAGACTTACCTCTTAACCAAAAGTACAGTTTCTCTTGCTGGCCCCAACACAGGGTAGACAAAGAGTAAATCAGCTTGTATGAAATGATTGTATTTCTACTGATGTTGGAAAAAATATTGCTGATAACTGTACAAAGAAAAGATGCCTGATTGCCCATGCCACCTATAGGCACAAGCCAACTGTACCTAATGGCATATTCAGTGAGACCAGAAGGGAGCAGAGATCTGCTGCTGCCTGCCTGAAATTTAGAAAGTAATGAGTGAGTTGGCTTTTGGGTGACTTAGCATTCATTGCCTTTACTTAGAATTTATTTATGGGAGTATAAAATAAGGCAATAAAAGTTTGTTTACTGCAGGGGGTGGGGTGGACCTGGGTCATTGCCCTGTAAATCCTGACAAGTGTGAAAAAGGTCAGAGCAAATATCTTTACAGCCTCTGATAATATAGTTTACTGCTTTTGCAGCATTACATAATTTGGACTCAAGTTTCAAGTCTTGGAGCAGCCACAGGGTTGTAGCCCGAGCGTCAGACTCTGCTTTATTTTTCTTTATCTTGGCAGAACAGTTTCCGATTACTGATTTTACGGCTGCTCAGACTTATGTACTTCTGTCCAAATGAATCAGAAGCTGCTGAACCCTCTGCAGAGAAGCAGGAAACAAGCTGCAGTCAAAGGCCAAGCCATTCAGATGATGTCATAGTTTGGCCACAAGCTGTTATTTCAGGTCCAGAGTGCTTGAGGCTGTATCTAAAGAGTACCTGTCACCCACGCACAATGGAGACAGGCTTTTTGTATAGCATTATAAATACCCTTTGTTGCACCCTTTGTTAATGAAAACCCTTTAGTGTACTACATAGTTCCCAACAGTTTCTCTTTTGGAACCAAAGCCCCCTGTAGCTCTTTCTGCCTCAGTTGTTCCTCTCCCAGGTCTCATGTACTGACCTGTATGGATTAATGTACAGTTTGACTGCCAGCTTTGCCAATGTTGCACTAAACTATAGATAATGTTACACTCTTATTTATAAAATCTTTATTTAGTTCTACCACAATTGAAGAAGAACTTCGGGCAAAACAATCATTAACCCTTGCAGTGGGGCTACCCCTGCACTGCAAGGGTTAACAGTCTAGGTGCTAAAATGTAAAAATTATATTCACCCAAACTTGGAGCTGGCTGGCTGTCACATTGCTCCCTCCAGGCCTGTCTCCTTCTGCGCTGCAGTGATGGTAAGTCCCTTGTTGTCCTTGTGTCCAGTACATTGAACATGATGACTCAAGGATCCTTAAAAGAAAACTATGGAGTAAGTGTTTTTCCCCAAAGCTCTCTTTAGGCTAAAGGGAGGACATAAACTAACCTCCTCCCGTGACCCAAAGTTCAGTATATAGCGGGCTATTGCCTGCGATATACTGAGAGCACCATCTATCTATCTAGAGGCAGAGCCAGCCGTGCCCGCCCCCTCCCCCATTTGTTCGTCCTCTCAGCGCTGGAGGATCAGAGAGGGGGGGAATCCCTATGGGGAGCAGTGACTGACAGTCACCACTCTCTGCAGGGGGACGATCGGGAAGTGAGCAGATTGTTGCATGTTCCTGCTCACTTCCCGATCAATAGAGCCGACCTGTGACAGCTTCTGTCACGGGTCACCTCTAACTATGAGGATGAGTGGAAATCTCTCACCGCATAGTTCTCCTTTAAGGTGCCCACATACCTTGCAATTATCATTCGATTTCCGAACGAAATCGGATTTATCTACGATAGTCGGCTATCGGGCAGACTAGAAAACTTTTTTCGAATCATATGAAAATCGATGGATTAGTGGCGTTTTCACACAATACTGCACATGTCGATCGCCGAAATTCATTGAGATAGTATTGATAACGAACAATAATAATCGACATTGGTCTGTGCATTCTGGGTATTCAAGCGGAAATCAAAAGAGGGTTCTTGGCTGCAACGAAAATTTCCGATTGAAAATTGTAAGGTATGGCCATCTTTAGACTGCTGCAGCAGAGGGGGAGAGAGGCTACAGGGACTGGTCTAAGAGCAAGTCAGGTGAGTATAACTTTTTTATTTTAGCACCTGCAAAAAAAAGCAGTTAACCCTTGCAATGCGGGGGTAGCCCCACTGCAAGAGTTAATAAAAGTTTTGCTCTACTTTAACAAAATGTTGCTTTTGTGCTATTGACCTGTTGTATAAAGGTGAATAATTTAAAAGGTTTGTACACCTAAATTAAATTTTTTCATTTAATGTTGTAAAGTTGAGCCATCTGACAGTTTATTCTTGAGAATACTTTGGTCTTGACTTTCTGGGTGTATGCATACCTGCCATGGCCATTATAAGGGGGTCCCTCTTCCCCTATAAAATTAATGACAACTCTATACATTCTGGAGTTGTGCTCCCCAGCAAAGATGTGAGTGCAAACAAATGAATTACCAGCTATAGCAAAATGTAGGCATCTTGCCGCAGCTCTAACCATGCAGACCATAAAGAATTCATAAAAACAAGACAACCATTTATTTAGGGATACCTATAAGTGTCAATGTCAGCAAAAAATAGAAACTACAAACAAGACATAAACAACAAATCAATTTAACACTGTGGTGTTTTTATAACAACCAGTTCCTCAATCCTTTAGATTGTAAGCCCTCACGGGCAGGGCCCTCCTTACCATCTTGTCATGAATTGCATTGTGATTGTAATGTCTTCCTTATATTGTTAAGCACTGCACAAACTGTTGGTGCTATATAAATCCTGTATTACAATAATAATAATAATAATTACAACAGCTTTTAAAAAATGTTAAAGATTGGACTTAAAATTTAGAGCATTACAACTATTTTAGAAGACAAACTATACATTGCTTTATACAAATCGTTATCTGAACTGCACAGTTGCCAATATTTTGAAAAAAAGTAGACGTGTCTAATAAAGTGGGTGTTGTATCATGGCCCATGGCTTGTATTGTCACTGAAAACAGTACTGCACCGAATACAGGCCATAAATAAAGACAGTCTAGTCTCTCTATACACCACACCCATGCAGTCCTTGTACTCACAAAATACTACAGTTTATGTACTCCTAAATTAACTGAGCTACATGTGAGAGTCTGACAGACACACATTGCCCTCAGGACAAAAGATTTTTTTTTTAACATGAAACCTTTCCATTACATTCTTTGCTGCACAAAGAATACAGCCATAGAGCTAACACTTTGTCTGAGCCTACCTTAAAGATGAATTTAATATAAATAGTCAGGCACTACATAGCAGTTAGCAACTGTTGAGACCATGAATATAACAGGAGAATCTAACATACAACACAGTGCATAAAGTGCAGTGGTCAGGCATACAATAACATATTGCACCTTACAGTAATGGTCAGAGGGTGCACAAATACAGCCCATCATTGGCATCAGTGTAAGTAAACATAATACCCATCACTGGTGCCAGTGTAAGTAAAAATAAGCACCACAGTCAGCGTCAGTGATAGAAAAAACATTGTCAGTATAAGGGCCGGTTCACACCACAAACTCTACTTTCCAGTGCGTTTGGCCTCTGGAACGCAATGAAACACAAGCCAGCCGGCTCCCTGCGTTCAGAGGCGGGAGGGGGCGTGGTGGTGCATTGAAGTCAATGGCACCACAGCCATGCCCCACGCCCGCAGTGAGATCACCCACACGCAGAACGCAGGCACATTAGTGTCTGCGTTCCGGTCCAGTGCGTTCTGCAAAAATAGTGTTTGCAGTATTTTTTTTTGCAGAACACACTAGACCGGAACACAGACACTAATGTGCCTGCATTCCGGGTATGGGCAATCGCACTGCGGACGGGGGTCATGGCTGCGGTGCCATTGACTTCAATGCACCGTCACGCCGGCCGGCTTTCGTTCCAGTGTGTTCCAGAGGCTGAATGCACTGGAGCGCAGAGTTTGTGGTGTGAACCGGCCCTAAGTGTAAGTAAAAATAAGCTCCATTGTCACTGACAGTGTCTGGAACCCCCATCTTTGGGAGCAAAATGACCCCAATCATTGATGCCAGTGGCAGCAAAAGGAACCCCATTATTGGTGTCAGTGGGAGTAAACTTAACCTCATCAATGATGTAAACGGTAGCAAAATTACACCCATCATTGGTGTCAGTGGGAGCAATATTAAACCTTTTCCTTGCATTGGTGTCAGTGGCAGCAAACGGAACCCCATTATTGTTACCAGAGGGAGTAAACTTAACCTCATCAATGGTGTCAACAGGAGCTCAATTGTTCATACCTTCTGCTCCCATGCTGCTGCTATGCCTCTCTCCTTCCTTTGGACTAGAACTATATTGTCGCTGTTGGGCAGATCACCCCACCCAACAATGACATCATAATTGCCGTGTCTGCCACTGGAAAGCTCTTGACTGTTATCTGGACCTGCAGGATATAAACACCACAACGAGACAGTTTCCAAAATCCTGGCACTGTCCCACAAGATCTGGGACCCTTGGAACCAAGGAGGTGTAAGAGGGACAATTGTGGGTGGCAATGGAACCACAGAGGGACTTGGCTTTAAAGGAAGGACTGTTGGGAGCTACAGTATGTTATAGCATGTCACTTTTTATGCTTTGATACAATGTTGTTTACTGTAATAATTCTGATATTGCTCTATTACAATAATTCATTCAATTATAAGCTATGTTTCCATTTTAGTTGATCAGAATCAATTATTTTGCATGACAAATTGTAATATCAATTCTATTTTTCCAGTGACTAAAAGACTGTTACTGGAACCTCACTGTCATGAACACATTAAAACATCATCATTCCAGTTAGATTATAAATGTGCCAATGATAACATTTTGTATATATGTTTAATGGCGGCAATGGTAAGTTTGGCATTACCTATACATGCTTTTATTAAACTTGATCACTGAGGCTTTATTGCTAGGCAACATGGCTTTAAGCTGGTTTTACAGACAAAGTAAGTAATTCATAGATCTACAGTACGACAGCATTAATCTTGCATGCATTATCTACTCCAGAGTTTAGTCCAAAGCACTTCCATTTGTCTGAATGCATTTTTTAGAGATTATAAATGATTTGCTTATGCGTCTCAAAACTTGTCAACTTCAGTATGTCATAATATTCAATAGATATGAGTGATGTGTTTAAAAATACTATTACAATGATTGTGTTTTTATTATGACTTATTAATAGAATAGACAATAAAACCTACTCATAGTGTAGGCAGCCATTTTTAACGCTAAGCAATAGCCAACCTTATTAATTCACTAACAACAGACAGCAAATAAACTGTTCAGGCAGCAGGCTATACCAGGCATCAAGCAGACCCTTATTGCCCTTTTCTGTTCCCACTTGCAGGAGCTATGGTGCGGATACAAGCTAACTGCCCTCAGGTGCCACCATTGGCTGTGAGAAGCACAAGCTTAAAAGAGAAGTTTAGCTTTACTTCTCTTTTGGGTCACAGGAGTACACTTACTAATGTCCTCCTGTGACCCGAAGTAAGCAGATGGCAGGCTAAAGCACAGAGCCGAGCAGAATCCTGACAATATTATTGGGGGGCAACCAGCTGTCTGATTGACAGCTGGCTCTGCCTCTCTAGAGCCAGAGCCAGCTGTGCCCACCCCTTGCCCTGTCTGACTCTCCAATGAGTGCTGGAGAAACAGAGAGAGGAGGGTAGGGGAATCCCTGCGGGGGAGTGACGACTGACAGTCACCGTTCTCTGCAGGCAGAAGACCGTGAACTGAGCGATCAGCGTTCTCATGATTGCTCAGCTCTCGGTCGATATATAGGATGTGTGACAGCTGCAGTGTCCCACAACGGCTCTAAGTTTGAGTATATTTTATTCTGCTTTAAAATCTAAGCTTGGTTGAGTGACATATTTGTTCTCGTGTGAGAGTGAAGGTGGGGGATATGAGCAGTGCTGGCATTTATGAGGCAGATTATGTTTGTAAAAATGTGGCTAGACTACATGCTCATAGTCGCTGCTACATGTTTAGGTGTGCATTCAGCCATAGCAAAGCACTACCTGCCGCTAGGTGCATTTAGAAATGAGCTCCAAGCACACCTAAAAGCATGTATTTTAATTTCTGGGTGGATGAGGCCTGTGGGCGCATGTACACGATGATGAAAATACATTTGTTTAATGCAGGTGCATAAAGTCTAATAGAGAAAGCTGATGCCACCCTCTTGGCTGTGCTGTCTAAACCTTAAGACCCCATTCACACTGAGCGACATGCAAATCGCGCGACATTGAGCGACGTGTCGCGCGACATCGCGCGACATCTTCCTATTGGGCTGTATGCAATCAGGAGCAATATCGCTCAAAATCGCTCTAAAAAAGGGTCATGTAGAAGCGACAAGCTACCAGCGACGAGCTACAAGCAATATTGAGCGATATTGACCGACATTGAGCGACGAGATGTGAACAGCTACATTGAAATGTATTGGTGAAGCTACATAGAGCGATATAGTGCGGAAATATGAGCGATATCGCTGCAAAAATTGCGCGATAAATCGCTCAATGTGAACGGGGCCTAAAGGTGGATGAACAGAATTACAAATCATTTGGCAGACAGCACTTGTATTTCTCATGTGTGTTTAGCCGTCTCCCCCAGTTACTTATTAACATGTTCAACCATAGTATGCTTGCAAGATTTCACTTTAGTTGCCTTCATGTTGCAGTGATTTCTCTGGCAACAAGCTTTGGCATTGGGACTCAAAACTTTGCAAAAGGTAAACTCGCACATCCATAAATAGAGTCCAATCAGAAAGTGTGGTCAGACCGGCTCTTCTGCTTTTGTGGGCAGTATCCTCAGGCTACAAATGGTGCTGATATTTAAAAAATAATATATTTATCAGCCGTCAGACAGGATCATAACGTCTGTACAACCAGTAATGCAGAGCGATGTCGAATTATCACAGACCACCTTGATATTGTTGCTGTCATACGTGCAGACATTGTATGCAGTGGCAAGTTACATCTTGTAGATAACTTTGCCAGATTTTCAGAAGTAGCTGTCGTATACAGACCAGCTGCTGGGTCAATATTTATGTCAGCATAGCAGACAGTATGTACTAAGCCCTGGGCCAGATATACATCTTGAGAGACTATAAGCAAAAAAACAGACCACACCCCAAGGAACACCCTTGTTGTACCATTTAAAACATTTTTTCTCTATGATTACCTGTGTGCAGAGAAAATCCCAACATGGGGCTTTTCCATGGTCCCTGTGTGTGTTGTATTCACCCCTCCAAGCTCTCTTCTGTGATGGACTATAATCTCAAATTTACTTTACTAATTTGTATTGTGATTGTAGCCCATCACATGTTAGTTTAGAAATATGGGTGAATATTGGCCCTAGAATTATTACTCTCACTCTGTCGCATGCGCTGATACCTAACATGTGTACATCATTTTCATACGTAGGGGCACCCGATGCATTTACATTAATATGTGCACACTCATGGGAGTGGGGGACTTTATTTTTACTTAATTTTACGTACATAACTTAATTTTTACATTTATTTCATTTAATTTTTTTAAACTTTTTTTTTTTTTTTTACTTACTTACTTGTTATCACATAATGGGGCTCACAAGTCCCCTATGTGATAGCATACGACTGGTGACAGGTGCTCTTTAAGGTGACATTAGAGGTCTATTAGAAACCTAGTGTCACCTTTCCACTAGAAAGAAGTTATTGGACCGCAGATCGCGCTCCAATAGCTTCGTCCCTGGCTTCTGTAGACAGGGAATGACAGCTGAGGGACCAGAGGTTATGCCTCCAGTCTTATTCAGTGGGGAGGAGATTGGTGAACGGAAGTTTGCCGGTCTCCTTCCCCGCTTCCTGCCAACACGCGTGATGCTGGTCCCAGGGCCGCAGGCGGGGCAGTGGAGCGCAGGAAGCAAGGTGGGTGTGTCGGGCGGGGGCATCGATAGTTTTAGGACGAAATTTTTTTTTTCCAATCCAGGGAGTTGTTGAAAGTGATGGGCAGACAGAAGGCAGTACTCACTACATAACATTAATTTTATTCAAGTAAGCTTTGGTTGCATTATCAAAAACAAAACAACTCTAGTATGTATTCCTATTGCAATGCTGATGTTATAACAGAAGAGGATATGCTAAGACTTTAGAACTCCTTTCATGCCTATAGGTAGCAGCAGACAACAGTTACTGGTAATTCTTGAGTGAACCAGCAAAATAATCAGTTTTCATTCTTTGGCTAATCATTATTGTTTCCGGGTGGTTGCTGGGGTCTGTCTGGCTGCTTTTTCCCTCACCCAGTTCCTTATAACAATGCAATCTACATCTAAATGGACTGCATATGTTTATGGTTATATGGTTATTAGGAGTGGGGTAGAACTTATGGAAGTTCACCCGTTACCCGCTCCGGATGACATCCTGCCTCTGGACACCCCTGGTTCTGAGCCACAGACCCCGAACAAGTGCGCAGATGAGAAGACAGAAGTCCTTATCCAAATACTAGTTCTGGGTCAGTGAATTGAGAAAATCAGCATGACTGCCAGACAACCAGCATTTTCGGAAGGAGAGGTCAGTAATGGAAGACTCTGTGATACGCACATTACTTAAAAATAGATGATAATATAGCTTTAGGGTCTGTGAACCTATACATGCTGTCATGACTTTCCAGCTCCCTGGTTAGCCCTATAAACCAGTGGTCCCCAACCCCTGTTAGGAACTGGGCCGCAGGCCGCCTCTGGCTCCTGTCAGATCCACAGTGCAGTGGCGGTGTGATCACTTTGGTTCGGATATCAGAGCGGGAGCAGAGCTAAGGAGAAGGAGACGGGGAGACAGCGAATGTGTGAGGAAGCCCGCTGCTGTAGAGCGCTCTGTGCCCTGCCCCTCGGACCTCCCTCTGCTCCAGTGAGATGTGTGGTGGAAGGTGAGGATGAACTTGTGTCTCCATTGATTTGTTGGTGCAGTCAGTGCGGGGTGATGTGTGTTCACTTACTGCAGACAAGGAGATGTGACTGCACCATAGACATTAGAACAGGCCCAGTCCTCATACAGAAACATGCAAGTTGTGACTAAGTTCCCTATTGGTGATGGGCCGAACAGGCCCGAGTTCGGTTCGAATTCAAACTCTAGAACACATCGCCGAACACAAGAACTGCTGATGTTTCAGTAGAACTCACGTTCGGCTCGAACATCGAGCCCAACCCTATTCCCTATATGTCAGCTATGCAGGAGGTGGTAGTGAAGGGTGAATCAGTACTCATATCCCATCCAACGCCCCCAAAAAAAATTTCTTACACGAAACCGGTCCCTGGTGCAAAAAAGTTTGGTGACTGCTGCTATACACTCTTTGCCTGGCAGGGCATTCTCGGAGATCTTTGCCTGGCAGGGCATTCTCGGAGATCTTTGCCTGGCAGGGCATTCTCGGAGATCTATTGGTTGCCTCTTTTCCAGAAGAACACAAATCCCCTAAGGTTAAAGAGCCAGTTACCATATTTTCATCAGTGCGGTCATTTGTCTTTCTAAATAATGTCCTGTGCAGAGCTGTGACAGTACCAGATGTAACTATCTGCAAGTCACATACAAGCATGATGTTGTTCTCTAATGAGGATGTGCTGTCCTTAACACTCACTCTGGGATGAATGCCTAGTCCCCATACAAATGAAGGTAAGCCTATACAAGCATGGGCACAATTACACCATTCATCACTTCTTGTCTAGGACAAATCACCAAAATTAAGCATCATTTTTCGCATGAACGAGCTTCTGTGTGACAAGCCGGGAATAACAAGGAGATGCAGATGTCCATATTGAGAAGTCTGTAAACAGGAGAATCACAAATGTGATACAAATGCCACTGTGTTTGAAAACATCTTGATCAGTGACGTGGATCCATTGAAGCCAAAATACTAAAGTATTTGAAGTGTATCTGAACTTACATAATGCACTGTAAACTGTCGCCACTCGCCAGAGTGTTAGTGCAGGTACCTGGAAATGCCTCTCCATATCCTTTGTTATCTAAGACCCCATTCACAAAAACATTTCTACAGACATTTTTGTAGACATTTCAGGCTTAAGCTTTTCTGTCCAGAAGTCTCAACATTAAGTAAGAGGAGTATAGTTCCAATGTAAGAAAATCCTCTTGGATATCTGTCATAGGAACAAAAGTCTCCACTGGAAGATTTACTCTTTATTCTTGTTTTTGGTGGGAAAACCAGATTTGGGATTCGCCCTTACTTTTATACCTGGAGACATTGGTGATCAGGACAATTGCAAAGAGCAAATCTCCCTAATGAGGGCACAGACCTGGCAATAGTTCTAACCATTCACCACTCTATTTAAATCTAAAAAAATAAAAGTTTTGCCTACAATGATACTTGACCTAGAAAGTGTGTTCGTGGCCCTGCCCCACCTGTCTTTTACAGTTCTCTATTGGTCAATAGAGCCAATGAGCCTACAGAGAGCCACAGTTGATAGAGTGAAGCTCTTAATTCCTAATTTAAATGATTGTTAATTTTAGAATAGCGGAGGTTTACGGAGAACCCAAACACTCTATTAAAAAAAATGGAGAATTTGGATGAACAGCATTGGGGATCTGCACTGTTACCTGTAACCTGTGCTGGGAAAACTATACTGGCTCCCAACGCTTTTGAACCTTGTTGTCAGATTGACTTCTTTTAACACCATTCGAGTCACTGACCTGGAACAAGTATGTGAATCAGGAATTCTGCCATCTCATCCTTCACGCTTGTTCTGGGGTCAGTGATCATTATAACCTATAATAGACTGGCAGAAGGTGCAATGGCAGTATGATATATTTCCCTCAGGACAAGGTTTCTTTAAAGTAGTCAGATATAAACAACAAAAAACCCACTCAAAGATGGAACATGACATACTGTACTTGTCTAGTTATTTCCATTTTCATCCTGGTATTCTGTATCTTCCCTAAGCCCTAGTTCACAATGGGTGCTTTGTGCTATACTTCTGATTGGCCTGTAAACCAGCCTATTACAATGAAGATATTACCAGGAGGTTCCAACGTCTTCAATGCCCATTAGAGGAGGTTACAGAGCTTAGAGATATGTATAGGGAGGCTGGCATTCTCCCTGGGAACAGCGTAAGAAGCTTCTTAAAGCAGTATTAAACTTTCAAACGTTTTTCAATAAGGAATCCAAATTAAAACAATACACATTGCCCAGTAAAATATTTCTTTAAATGTTTGCCCAAGTACTTACAGTCATCATGTTTTCAAACAGTTGACTCTAACGCTCTTAGCTTGCCCTCCCTGAACTTCATGTTCAGTACAAGATCACAAGGGATATCACAGTCTCCAACAGCTGTCCATCTACTAACGTGGAGAAGGGAGGAGGAGGGCGGAGGAGTGGGACACACAGAGCTTACTGGCACACACAAGGGTGGCTCTGTAGGACCATGCAAGCGAAAGGGACCACCCAAAACAGGATATCAGGACCAGGAGACCAGAGGATTTTGCAGGAAAGTAAAAAGTTTTAAATCTCAAGAAGCAGCAGCCATTATATGTGATTTAATCAGCATTTGAAATAGCTTGAAAACCTTTTGACTTTAAAGGAGAACGATGGGGTCACCCTAAGCTCAGTATACTGAGACGCCGCAGCCGGAGCGGATCCCGACCTGCACGTCGGGATCCACCCAGCTGCGTGAGTGACAGCTGGCTCTGCCTATCTAGAGGCAGAGCCAGCTGTACCCGCCCCCTCCCCCGTCCGTTCCGCCAGTCAGCGCTGGCAGATCGGAGCGGGGAGAGGAATCCAGCCCCTCCCCCTGTCACGGCAGAGAGCCGTGACAGGATCGAAAGGTGAGCAAACCTGGTATGTGTTTGCTCACCTCCCGATCTACTGAGCCGACCTGTGACAGTCTCATTGTCACAGGTCGGTTAGAACTATGAGGTGAGTAAAAAGCACTCACCTCATAGTTCTCCTTTAATATCACTTTAAATGTGTTTGCAATTGAATATATAAAACTTAGAGTAACAGTATATAGCAATTCAGAATACCACCAGCTATAGAGGACCAGCAAAACATTAAGACGGTATTGGCGCTTATTATCTGGGCATTTTCATGAGTACTCGTGAAAATGTCCAGTATCGGCCCCGATACGAATACTGGTATCGTTATTGGTGCATCCCTATTAAACGTTTTTGGACTTTGACTCTCATTGAACCGTATGAATGCATATATCTTCAATCCTGGATTCCCTTGTATGTGAGACATCCCGTTTTTGTTGAGAGCGGCCTCATCGGAGCCATTGGGCTTTAATCACATTTTGACCGATCTTTGGAATATATGAGTCCAGCACCTCACCTGTACTTGTTCCAGTTTCACCTTTCACCCTCCCACTGTATCGGCAGTTCTCATATTTCTATCTAGACAGGTTCTGTCATCAGGAGAACTGAACCTAACTGTAGTATGGAAACTGCTGTATGTACAGTACATGAACTATATGAACATTGTTTTTTACCAATGTGATCAGATGCAAAAGGAACATTTCTGCCTTTTTCACAGCCGACAATTAGGTAGAAGCGATCTGATGGTATGCATAGATTTAAAAAATAAATGTAGAAACAGCCATTTCCCCTTTAATCACACTGAGCCTTGCCTAAAAATAGCAAAATCTTGGCTGCTGATCAGTCAGGGAAAGTTTTTCATCTTCACAACAGATGTTATTAAATATATTTTATATTTAAAAAGTGATTTGTAGATTTCTTTGCTTCCATAATCCAGAACAACACTCCATTTGTTGACAAAGTCTACCTGATATTATTTGCAAAAAAGTAGCATGGAATGTATGTTTTTTTCAGTAAACTCCAGAGCAGCAACAGAATACCCAGCAAAAATATATACAAGAGATTTGTAATTCCGTGCAGCCAGTCTCGTTATCCACGCACCCCTGCCAGATAGCATACCCAGGTCCTTCATGATGAAGGCCCCACAGCTTGTTGAGGAACACAGGCCCAACTTGCTGATTGGACAGTGAAGAAGAAGCATGCTAATGAGCTTCCCCCTCTGCTCACTTTCATTGGTTATGAAGAATTGTGTGCAATTTTTAGTCCCACAAATGGAGTGGCAGTTGACTATGTGCTGCTGAGAAGGGGGTCTTAAAGTGAACTTCTTGTTTTTCCCCTGCATCGGAAAAACATGGGTTTGCTTTAAAGAACAATTAAACCCTCACTTTTTTTTGCATATTACTACTGCTAGCAAGCAGTAGATATCGTATATGCCAAAACATTAAAAAAAAAGGTTGACAAAAAGGTAAAAAACTTCCCTGTGTTTCTCCGCCGCACGCTCCCGTCCGAAGATCTGAAGATTCTCGGGCGGCCGCAAAGGATCATGGGGCGGGCGCATGAGCGTTAGAGATATTCGGTCTGGAGAAGAGGAGAGACACAAGGTAAGTCAATGCAGGCATCGCACAGACACCGTGGGACAGGAAGAGACAGGAGTCAGCGCTAGATCAGAGACCGACACCAGCGCTGGAGGGACTCCTGAAAACTACTGGAAAGAAGAAGATGATCGGATCAAGAGGCATTACATAAGGTAAGTCCTTACACCAGTATTGGGGGGACTTTTTGACATTAATATCACTTTAAAGTGTAGTTTAACTTTTTCAGTCAAATTTGAGAAAACCTCACTATATATTTATTATGTATTCCCATTCACACATCAGAACAAAAAAACATCCTTACCTAGCTGTTTCTTTGTGCAGATTCCAAGTTATTCTGAGCAGTTTGAAAGTGGAACCAGAGGGACAAACTCAGGCATAGACTGAACTTCCTCTCAATAACATACAATGCTTCCAAGTCTTTCACCCTTTGTTAGGACAGATGGTGTTCATCTCTAGTTTACAGCTGATAATGAAATCTTTCAGCACAGAACAGACAGGGTTACTAAGAGTAAACATAACTCTGCACAGTCCCCCTCCTTAACATTACATTGGGGGGGGGGGGGGGGGGGGGGCGGAGCTAGGTAGGATTTTTAAGCAAGTATAAAAGCACCTAAAAATGAAAGCAGCAATTTATAAATATTTTTTTAAGTACAATGTGATGGGAACATGTAACAAGTATAAGATAGGTGTCATCCCAATTTGGCTGCAAAAGTGGAAATGCACTTTAAGGTCCCTGAAAAAGACACATGTGCACCCTTTGACTGAAGGAAAAGAGGTTTAACCTCTACTTTCAGAAAGGGTTCTGATGTTTTAACTTTTTCTTCCACGGGATCAGCTGTGGGTTTATGTTTCTTAGGCCTCTTTCAGACTGGCTTAACACTCCACCGTCCTCTGATAAGTGATCAGCGGTGGATTGCTTTTCAGAGGGTGGGGGAGCAGCGGCTGCTGCCCGGCATTCAGGAGTCGATACTGCCACCTCCTGAATGCAGTTTTTTTTTATCCCAATGGGATTTTCTACTGCCTGTACCCACGCAGTTCTGGAGTGGTCTCGTACATTTCAATTGTCACATTTGACAAGTGGTACTGCCTATCAAACCCGACATGCTGTATATTTATTGTTGTGACATAAAGCATTGTGACGCAACGAATATATACAGCGCTGCGAGGCTGCAGTGCTGACGCTGCAGCGGGCGGCTGGGGGGCGGTACCACCGCCTGCGTGAGTGAGGCCTTACGATGCTAGGTGTTTTTGTAACTAGTTGAATAAGAACTGAATAAGAATGAGTCTTTTTTTTAAAGAGGAATTTGTATATCACACTTTTTATTTAAGGGATCTGTTTCATAACCTACTATAAAAGTTATTTCCCCACTTATAAAGTGTCTTATGTTGGTTTATTATACATTCCCCAAATCATCCTATTAGAAAGTTCTCTAAAACAACATTAAAGTTCCCAAATATGTGGACGTACCTAAACTATCCTATTCACTTGTACACCATCAAGCAGGCCCTTCCACTAAAAAAAATAGTTGGTAGTGCTAAAGAAGGTTGTATAGTCAGATTGCAGCATTTGTGCTGATTTTCTAAGACATTGTAATGTGTATAGCTGGCTAGAAAATCTGTTCAGTAGCAATGAAATGGTACACTGAAATAACACCCTCTCCACCCCAAATAATAAAAAAAAAAAGATAAACATTAGTATTTTTAGTATTTAGAGTCATTCATTCACGCCGTCAAGGTTTTCGATCTTTTTTTCACTTTGAGCATGGCCGTCTTTTCACCCTTCCCAAGCATATTATTTTACATTAAGCCTTTTGAATAATTGATTGTAAAGAAACATTTTCACCAATTGACATTTTGAATTATTCATTGCATTGCTCCATGTCTGAAAATATACAAAGATTAAATGAATGAACGCTTGTCTAAATATACAGACAAATGAAGCTATATCGTTACATTGTCATAGCAGGATAACAGGCCTCATGATGTAACTGGAAGTCTGGGCGAAGTATGGAGTAAGTACAACCTAGGAGGCTTTTATTAGAGAGGTCATTAGCTTTATAAATTGATTCCAGAGCTTTTAAAAACATGGAGGTCCCTTCTTCATGTCCAATATTTTATCTCTTGTAAATGGTGGGCCCGATCGAAGCCTATGGCATTTTGCCGTATATATATACTGGTGAGTCATGGTGACATCATAGCACTTAATTATACTCTCTTTGTCTGCTCTCTGACTGCGACTATTTAAAAATTGTATATGACACTCATATATACCATCTGAGCAAATGTACCCTAGAGTCTGCGGCACTGTACTGTGAGGTATCTGGAGGCTGCAATTGCTGACCCCTTTCTGAAAATGCTAGTTGCCTGGCTTCCTGCCCAAGCATGATACGCCAGGCATGCAGCTAGTGAAAGTAGATCTGCTGAGCTGAGTACACTTTCCAGGTCAGTGGTTCAGAAAGCATGAAAAAATCATGTGATCAGAAGAGAAATCCAGAGAAAAATATATAAATGTTCAGAAAATAAAGGTGGTTTTTGAGCCCTAGTGTGCGGTGGATGTGGGGTTATAGAGATGAAGATCACCAATACTCAGAGTATAAAATAAATCCAAATGTTCTTTGGTCACTATGTTTGCCTTGATGAAGGGACCCTGCGTGGTTCCGAAACGTTGGCTATACTAGACATGTGACATGCTTCTTTAAATAAAAAGAACATTTGGATTTATCTTATCCTCTGAGTGCTGGTGATCTTCATCTCTATAACCTTGGATACTCACTGCACCATCCGTGGACATCACTACAAGCACCATCCTTATTCTTTATAATCGGTCTTCATTGCTGTATGGTGTGCAGGGGGTTGCTTTGTTCACCAGGTGGATGTGGGGGTCACCCAACCTGGATTTGGGCTATAGAGTGGCTAGCCATCCTTTGAAATAGCAGGAACCCAGAAACCCAGGAGTCCTCTTCCACACGTGTCCCGCATGCCTCACGTGAGGTCACTTTCAGCCTGGTTGCAGAAGTTTGGGTTTGAAAGGTACATAACCAACCTCATCTCAAGATATCACCCAAACCATCCTCTCCTCTCAAGACCTCCTGCTCTCTAGCTCCCTCATCACCTCTTCCCATGTTCACCTCCTGGACTTCTCCAGGCTGTCTCCCATCCTCTGGAACTCCCTACCCCAATCTGTCTGCTTATCTTCTACTCTGTCCACCATTAGGCAATCATTGAAAACTGACCTCTTCAGGGAAGCTTATCCCACCTCCACATAACGGTTCTATACTTCTTCCATCAGCTCATTCCACACAATTATAGCTTTTTGTATCACTTGTACCTCCTACTAGATTGTATACTCGTATGAGCAGGGCCCTCCTAACCTTCCTGTATTTAAATTGTATTGTAACTGTACTGTCTCCCTCCGTTTTGTAAAGCGTTGTGCAAACTGCTGGCACTATATAAATCCTGTATAATAATAATAATAATAAAAAATAATGTGGTAGAAAATATCTCATCCAACTGCAAAGCTGTAATGACTGCCTGATACAGTACATTGTTGTCTGCAGCAGACTTAATGCAGCTTCCCCCATCCTGGTCTGGATTGATGGAGTCCCCAGAGGTAACCAGTGTTTCTTCTGTATAAAAGCCAAGCCAGTAAGGAGACTATCTCTGAGCTATAGGCTACAAAATACAAAACAGCAAGGAATGAAGGGGCCCATGCTAATGATTTACTCATTTACAATGCATGTGTCTTGTTCTGATATCATTATTACCGTAGGAATAGATATCTGGCACAGCACATGGCGGATGCAACAAACATGATAGACTCACTGATCAATATGCCAAGTCAGGCAGGTTATGGCACCCATGCAATACTATGTCTGTTAACTTCTCATCTGCTGGACAAGCTGCAAGCTAATAGTACCGTAAATATTTCTTCTGTATCCAAACAGCTCACTGTCCTGATCAGTGGTGTATTTAGGTTTCGTACTGCCCTAGGCAAGACAAAACTCAACACCCCCCTAATCTATATTTGTCCTACCCCTTCCTGCTTAAGACATTTTGCATAACCTGTCAGTCGCTGGATACAGCTTCTGACAGGTTGAACTTTTAGAGTAGCAGGCAAGCTGGGGGTTTCAGCTGGGCTGTAAAGTATCACTGGTGTGCTCTGCAGAGAATCAGGCTGATTCCATTAGAGACCCTGCAGATCCCACCATAGACCCTGTAGAGCCCACTATAGACCTTGCAAAGACCAGCTGAGTCTCAGCAGACCCCACAGCTCCCACCAAAGACCCAGCAGCGCCCACCATAGACCCCGCAGAGCCCACAATAGACCTTGCACAGCCCACCTGAGTCCCTGCAAACTCCACCAGGGACCCCGCACTGCCCACCATAGACCCCACACAGCCCACCATGGACTCTGTACAGCCCACCATAGACCCTGCACAGAAACTTTCAGGTGGGCTGTGCAGGATCTATGGAGGCCTGTGCAGGGTCCCTTTCCCTGCACACGTGATGGTCCACTTGCTTGCAGCTCCCCAGCCTGCCTTCAGGACATGCCGCTTCTTCCTCCAGCCTGGAGTCGCCTTCAGCTTCTTCCTCCTGCCTGGAGCCGCCCGAAACTTCTTCCTCCTGCCTGGAGCCGCCCGAAACTTCTTCCTCCAGCCTGGAGCTGCCCGAAGCTTCTTCCTCCAGCCTGGAGCCGCCCGAAGCTTCTTCCTCCAGCCTGGAGCCGCCCGCAGTCTCCACTGGCCAGGCCGCATCTTCAGCACTCACCTCATAGTTCTCCTTTAAGTGGAATTCCAACTTTGTGTTTAAAGGAATATCTTTAGTATACAATATATTATTTACTATAATCTATAGTGCTTTGGCATTTTTCAGGTAAGTGAATGATCAGTCTAGTATGTCTAGGTCGCTGTTTCTTTAGAAGTCTTGAGGCACCCAGTCTAAAATGTAATAGATTTTAAGGGGGCCCCACACAAAAACACCCAAAAAAGTGGGTTTTGCCCTTCCAATCAAGATTCTCCCCTTCACACCAGAGTCACCCTTTGTATCAATAGCCCCCACTCACATCAGGAGCCACCCCTTTTCACATCAGAAGCCCCACTTTTATATCAGAGTTCGCTCCTTTCACATCAGAGTTCCCCTTTTACATCTGGAGCCCCCTTTAGATCATACTTCATTCCTCCCTTCACATCTCCGTCCTACTATCACAAAATTTTGAGGCACCCCCGAGGAGGCCAGGAGGAACACCAGTGTGCCACGGCACCGTTTGAGAAAGGCTGGTCTAGGTTACTGAGCATTCTTTACCTGACGAGTACTGAAGCAATGCATTATGGAATTTTATGGGAACCTATCAAGCAAATAAAAATAAACCAGAGTGTTGCTTCAGGTTGGCTCATGTTTGCCCACCACAGTCAGGTGCTTCCACTGCTCATCACTGGTATTACTTTTGTAATACTTTTTTACAAAAGTGTATAGCGGCACTGTGGCATATCCCAAAGTCTGCTGCTTTATTGAGTCATAAACGCAATTACACAGGAGATGAACAGAGGCTCCTAACATGTTTTACCCACACAGCCACTTTGTCATAGAATACATTCTTCATTCCCCACTATGCAATTTACCTTCATTAAAGTAGACAACACTAACCCCCCGGTGTATAGCATTCATACTCCAGCCATGCACTCTCACAAGGACGGTCGGGGCATACTTATCAGTGTTGCATGCGGAAGCCATCAAAGTATGGTTAGGGCATGCCTAGAATTGCTATGGAGCTGAATTTGGGATCCAGATGTGGAAATTAAGTTAAGGCTCCTAATGGTGGTGGCTACATTCTGGAGAAGAGATTTTTTTTAACACAGATTTGTTTTAAACAGTAAGGAAGAAGACATTGTTTTCTTACACATGAGTTGTTTCTAGAATGAATGCAAAGTCCCTTAAGAGGTTTGGTTAATGTAACTAAAAATGCAAAGCAATTTATTGTGGCGGTGATTGCGCTATTTAGAAAACCAGTAAACCTAAGATACAAGTCAAAAGAGACCTTCCCTCCTCCAATAACACTAATGCAGTGCCATCTTATTGCGTTTGTTACAAGGCAATACTAGCTTTCCTACCTGCACTGCATGAAAAGTGCAGGACCCATCTGTGTTAAGTATATGTTAAATATGTGAATATGTTTCACTTACCTAACCATTCCAGCTTAATAGATCCAAAACCTCCTCCTCTCCTCTCTGTTTCCTTGTTGTGTCAGGTGGTGTCCTCAGTTTCCAGGAAATAACTCAGGACATTGGCATGTTGCTGCATGGTGGTAGTAGTTGGCCTAGCGCTTAAGCTGAACGTCATGCTTGTGACCTGTCTTATCTGTGAAAAGCTCTGTAATTTTGTCCAAGCACTTTGGGGATTCTGCCAGCCCACAGCCTACTGATTGGACAATGAAGGGACAGCAAAAACAATGAAGTCATTAACATTGTTCACTCTGCTCTATCCGTCCGTAAGCTCATGTGCATGCAGCACACCTTACTGACTCTTTTTCTTACAGGGCTATTCACAAAAGGGTGAAGAGTTTGGAGAAGTGAACAATCTAGGGCAAAATAGCTGATTTGGAAAAATTATCCAATTCAGCTCACTTTCCAGTTCAGCTATGCTGGCCTAGATTGTTCACTTCTCCTGCCTTCTCCAAACTCGTCACTCTTTTGTGAATAGCCCTATTAGTCATAGTGCTGCTCTGTTGGGGTTGACAGCATGCTGATCTCAAGACAAATTCAGGCATTTATGCTAGTGTAGGTAAAATGCATTTAATCATTTGAAAAGGAATACACAACTGCATTATTTTTATTCAATTATTTGGTGTTGAAAGGACAGCCCTGATCCATTAGTGAGGTTTTTTGGGGGGCATGTGGAGGTCAAAGGCAAATTGTTGCTAGTACTACAAAACAGTGTGGCATGTGTGTGAGGTGCCAGACCCAGGAACACGAGGCATTATTGTGGTGAACTTCTTAGATTGGCCTGTGGTAAGGCTCACTACAGGCTCCAATGAGTAGTCAACTTACAGTCCAGATGAAGCTCTATTTTAATTTCTGTAATATAGGCAGGCTGCATAAACAGTAATAAATGTGATAATTTTTTATGCAAATTATGGCCCCAGTCACATGTGCAAATTACATGTAGCATGTGCAATCACTTGCAAACAGCGTGCCAACTATTACGGGCAGTGTCAACTGTCATTGTATTATACAATGCCTCCTACCCATAGCAGATCACATGAGTCCCACAGATGAATTTGTAAGACTCGTTCTCATTTGCAGGTGTGAACGGGGCCTACCTGTGGAAGTAGTGTGGACCCAAATAGTCTGCATCCGGGTACAGATGTGCACAGGTTCTTCCAGTATGTGAAATAACCTGTGAGCGGTCTGCGGTGGAAGCTGGCATTGTATCCTACAGCGCCTCCATCCCATAGCTCATGAGTCGTACGGAGGAATCTGTGCACCATACACAGGTGTGAGGAAGCCTATGTGGGTATGGTATCTAATCTTCTTAGTGTGATAGCAAAGCTATCCAGTCCATTGGGGTGGGTGAAGGACAGCGCAAAACAGCTGGCCAAGGATGGCCGGAAGCAAAAATCCAGTGTGCCTTTCCACCACTGCCACATGGGTTGTTGTTGGATTAAATTATATAAAAACTCAATCAAAATCTCATAAAATATTTAACATTAATTTCATTTCATGAATGATGTGAATGTGCAACTTTGTAAAGTGCTGCGTAAATTGTCGGCGCTATATAAATACCTGTAATAAAGAAATAAATACAATTTCAAATGTGCAGCTGTGACAATTGCTGTGTTTGGAAGATAAAGTAACATTGCACCAAAATTCTAAGCCAGTAATAGTAACAGAAGCCTGCTTGTGATAACATGCTATATCCTTTACACACAATGTAATTCCTTCTAACAGTAGCCTTCCTACCCTCTGTGATTACTCTTCCTCACACAGCTGAAGGGATCTGAATTTTAACCTTCAGTGTAAGAACTTCTAGAGCTCACAGCAGAAAAATACACAGCAAGTGTCAGTGGTTTGTATCCTGAGGCTTGTTCTTTAACCTAGTTTTAATATTTTAAAAATTCTAAGGATTTTCAGACAACATCCATTAGCAGTTAAGAAAGTCCTCCACGTGTGGGTAAGAGGAAGGAAGGAAACTGACACACACAGAAGAAACCGAGACATCCTCTTGCATTTTACATAGGTTATAATTGCTCCCCAAGTGTTTCTATTCCAATGTGTTACTGAACACAGTATATTCACTAATACAGACTAACAAAGTTATTCACAAAAGGGTGAAGAGTTTGGAGAAGGCAGGAGAAGTGAACAATCTAGGACAACATAGCTGAACTGGAAAGTGAGCTATATTGGAACATTTTTCCAAATCAGCTATGTTGTCCTAGATTGTTCACTTCTCCTGCCTTCTCCAAACTCTTCACCCTTTTGTGAATAACCCTGAAAGATTTCATAAACCTAAGTACAATCTACTTTGTAAAAGAGCTGCTGACAATATTAAGAAATATGTGTGGAAAATCCCTATATTTGTACAAATATTCATATATATTTCTTAATGCAAAGTGCAGCCCTAGCCTGGCGCATCCCTTCTTTCTTCCGTCAGAGCCAGTTCCATAAGTGCCTAATGCAGTCTTCCTCAACTATGCTTCCTCCAGAGGTTGCTAGAGATCTCTTGAGCAGTGAGTAGTGATGGATTAATCTCCTGTCTGACACTGCCTGCCAAGCTGAATCACTAGGCACAGCAAGCAGTATGGAACCAGAGACCATCAATGTAAGTGAGCACTACACTGACCACCAATGTTACAGGGCATTATTTCCATTGACCTCCTGTGTAAGGGGGTCCTTCTTCCCCTTACCGTCAATGTTTGTTTCTTTTCATTCTTTATTCTGTGTTCCTATGTCTACAACTTACAGACATTCTTGCAGGGGGTTTTCTGGAACCTAAACTTATTTCATAGGGTTCCTCTATGGTAAAGAGGTAGAGAAAAGCTAAGCTAATGCCATGACCAAGTTGGTGAAAATAAGAATTTGCATTGCGATAACGTCTCCTTATGTGTCTCTGTGCCATAGGGTTGTTACTGGTAGGGATGAGGTTGGGGTTCAGCACTACCATGGGTTCAAAGAGAATCCCCAGGATTTATGAAGTGCACAAATTGTACATTTTCAGCTGAGGCGTTTGAAGGTTCGAACGTTCGTATTTGTGCTGACACTGTCCTTCTTTATGGAGGTCTTTCTCCAAGGTTGCTTCTGTGATGGACTACAATCTCATGTTCGGTTTACTTATTTGTATTGAGATTGTAATCTATCACAGGAGCAGGTTTGGAGCGGTTTCACGCCCATTATTTGATAAAAATCAGCATTATTTAAGGGTGTGGATTGCTTGGCTAGGTGCTGAAAAAGTCATTTATTACCCATTTCCAAGTGAGAGGGTAGCCAGCATTACTTGTGTCCTAACACTCAAACTTTTCTTTTTCGAGAAGGTAAACACTCTTCACTGTGTGTACTCCAGGGACTGGAAGTCCGGGAGGAGATGATGTTTGTACCACGCAGATACTCTGAACAGCTACTGCCGCTAACTTTCCCTGGAGTTCAGTCACTGGAGAGATCACTTCATCTTGTACAATTTGAGAATATTGTGAGATGCGCTAACAATAAAACTGCAAGATTGGCCATTGCTCTAGATAGGCAGATTAACAACTACAGTATATTGCTGAAATAAAAAACATAAAATGGCACCACAGCAACTCAGTGGTTAGCACTTTAGCTTTGCAGCACTGAGGAAGGATCCAGGTTTGGCACTAGGACACTATCTTTATGGCGTTTGCATGTGCTCCCTGTTCTTGTGTGGGTTTCCTTTATGTATTCTGGTTTCCTCCCACACTCCAGAGACATACTGGTAGGTTAATGGGCCCATGTATGTGAGCATATGAGACAAGGACCGTTGATTGTAAGCTCCTCGAGGACAGGGATTGTTGTGAAAGAATAGTATGTAAAGCGATGCATACATTGCCTGTGCTATATAAATGCCTATGATGAATAAATAAACTAAAGTCTCTCCTGCAAAGATATCTATCCACAGCATACTCTGCCAACAACATACCACCTCCACACACTGGCAAAAATTTATAGGAATAAATCACTGGGCATCATTCCAAATTACTCGTTCAACAACACATTTGCTAGTATAAGTCAAAGTATTCCTCATCCCATACAGAGCATACTATATCCCCAAATTAGCAAATTAGGCCTAAACCTATGTAATCTGCTTGGTAATATGGCTGGATATACAGATCTTTACCCTTGTGGCTAAGACTCAAGGTACATAAAACAACAAAAAAAGCAATGTCAATCTTCTTACAACTTGAACCTGTGTGAGAGACGTCTTCGATCTGCACAAAATTATACAAGATTGCCTGTACAAGCCATCAAAGAAGCCATAATCCACTTTTTGGGTTACAATCATCTCTGAACACAGTACATATAATTTATATACAATTGGGGGAATATTCAACAACCAGTAGGAGAGGTGCAGAAACCACAGATCTACAAAATGAATGGAGGAGGGAGATGCTTGCGTTGCACCTCTCACTCCAGCAAGGAGAACAGTTGCACAATATACACTGCAGTTCTGCCTCCTTTTTGGGACCCATTCACTCTAAGAATTTATTTATGGGTGTGGGACTGATCTATAACCATTTGCATTATTACTTGCCATTGAGGATGGTATATAGTTACTGTTGGGGCCCCACTGTATTTTAAACCAGACTATTTCTTTGTATGTAGGTTTTTAGCCTTATTAAAAAATGATAACTTATTTTAGGATAGCACTGTGTTCCCAAATCTCCTAATTGAACATACTTGGTGAATAATTTATTCTGAGTGGGAACAACAGTGTAAGTCTTGACTAGGATAGAATCCTAAGGCACAACTAATAGACTAGATACAAGGAGAATAGTGAGCAGCACAGAGGTGACATCACAGAATCTAACTCTGAATCTGAGGTAACAGGGCCTCTCACACTGCAGATATACAGAACAGAAGTGCCTATCATGCGCAAATAAAAATCTGGATTTAAAAACAAAATTTGGTTGGTTGGTTATAGTGAACACAGATTCCCTATATTTACTAAGCTGAACATTGGCTTTGCAAGGTTAACATCTCCAGCTCTTTTAGTAAATCAAACTCACAGTCTTGGAGAGTAAGGCCTTGTTCACACCAAATGCAGACCAGATCCGGTCAGGTTTCTGCACACGCAGTGTAGTGGGTTGTGCCGCGTTTTGGATGCGTTTTTGATGCGTTTAGGGCCGGTTTTGGTTAAAAAAAAATTGTATTTATTTTTTTAAGTTTAACATGGACTTTCAGGCACTTGCATGCGTTTTTGATGCGTTTTTGCGTTTTAGATGCGTTTTAGATGCGTTCCAGACCAGATCCAGAGCAGGTAAAATAGGGCTTGCCGCATTTTTTTCATCCGGTCTGGATCCGCACTCTGCGATGTGAACTGGAGGTCAAAATACCATAGGAATACATTGGACGCAGTTTTGATCCGGTCTGCACCTGCTCTGGTCCGGATCTGCTCTGCGCTTGGTGTGAACAAGGCCTAAGAATAAGCAGTACAATGACCATTGTGTAGCACTGCAATAGATGAAGCAGAGCCTGTGTTTGTAATGAGGAAACATGGCTGCCCTCATAATCCTTTATAGGATTTTTGTAAATCATGAATCATGAAGCAGTTCCTATGGAAGGACCCGGAGAATGGAGCCCTGTAGGAGCACAAGCAGACATGCACTGCGAGAAGCAATGATCAATCCGGACCAGAAGCTACAGACAGGAAAGGGACAGGGAAGTGACACAAAGAGAAAAGCCTGAGATAACATCATGTATTTTGTATATCCTGTATGTCGAAACTGGTCTCTATCTGTTCTTCATTCTCTTGAAGACAATTTCTACCCCAATAGTGATTGTATGGTTTCCAACAAGCTGAATCCCTTGCTGGCTTCTCATGCTAAGCACTCAGGCATTGATACATCACCAACATTTCCATTTCACTCCAAAAGCTACTACCATCAAATTGGTTAATTGAGCTACTTTTCCCAAATGCATTGTTATTATTAAAGAATAAGCAGATTTGGCCTAATGGAGCCGATGGTCAGAGCTGGCATTTAAAGTGTATGCCCAGCCAGAAAATACTTTTTAGTATTGGATAGAGTGTTACGCAGAGATTTGGTAGAGAGGTTTAGAGATTGCCCCTCACTTCCTGTTCTGCTAAGAACATTCCATTTTTTTGTTTTTAGTAGACAGGGGGAAGGCTAGAACACCAGTTATCAATTGTTTTCTGTGTGCCCTTGCAAGTGACCTGTGCTGATCTGCAGGTTGAAAAAAAAATTGTACTTTAACAAACGGAAAAATTAGTACAGAAGCAAAAGGGTTAAAGAATTTCTATTGCTTGCTGGTTTTAGTAAATGTAACCATGTGTTCTAAAAGTTTACCCATTTCTAGTCTCCAGAGAACAACAAGGTTTTGTAGTATGTTTACATCTGAAGCTCACATTTTTTCTTCTTTTTATATAGACCATCAGAGACCATTTTTTAAAATTGATAATTATTTCCAGATTGTGGACTGTAGCATTTTTTTTTACGTCGTAGACATTTGTTTCTTTTCCTATTTTCTAGATGATGTTATGACCTTACTAGTAAAATAAACCTTTGTAAAAAGAAAAAAAAGATATGCACACATGCAGATAAAGAATGACACCACACAACTCAAACAAGACAGAACAAAATTAGATTTAGCCTAGATTCGAGAATAGGATGTATTTAGCATGTCGGTAGCAGTGCTCCCCCTGCTGCCCCACCACAGGAATTACATGTATATGTGTTCCATAATTTTTGCATCTTCCTCTTTCTGTGGTATCTCTACCACTCCATCTTGTGATATGACAACAGACATGATCCTTTCCGACAGTTGCCTGTAGTTGTTGTTGGAGCATTCTTCAGCAATTTCCACCCATCCTTCTGCTGTGCACACTGCGTCATTAAGAATGACCTGTTCCAAAGCATCTGGGGAAAAGATTGTATGATGGCGTTAACCTTTTGATCAAAAATAAGGTACAGATTTTGCAAAGAAGCAAAACATTTTATATGGTATGGAAACATCATATACACCATGTTTCAGTTTAAGGTGCACATAAGTTGTTTGAATTATCCAGTAATTCCTGGAGAAAGACTCCAGTATTAAGACTGCTCATCTGGAGTTCCTCTCGCTGCATTACTATTCTTGTTCCCAAAGACTTTTTCAAAATAAAGTGTGAAGGTCAGATGATGTGCACATAAGGTAATCCAAATTGGTAAATCATATCTTTTTTTCCCCTTAGAATTAATGTAAACTAGCAAATTGTTTGTGTTTTATGTCAACAGAATTTGGGGTTTTCTATCATCTCAAAAAAACACACACACTATCTATTGTTTGTCTCCTTTTAAATTGGTACACGTGTTCAATTTCAGTTTAAATCAAATTATGATCATTATTACAAACATTTCTAATCTGATTCTGTTCCGAATTATGTAATAGAGGAAAGCAGCTCTTTCACTAGGAAGAACAAATGCTTCCAAACCCACTGCTATGCCTCAATCCTGGGCCATTGTGACAAGGCTCTGACACTTCCTGGTAGTCTTTTCTTCCAGCCTCCCACTCATTCCTAGTGGCCCATTACTATGATGGGCTGCCTCACTTGCCAACAGGAATGTGTGTGCGCCAGGACTGGATGGTTTCTGAACCTCATCATTATGTGGGGCATTAGAGGCGGGAGCTACTAGTGGGGGGACACAGGGAGTTCAGAGGGGAAGAGGGTTGTGAAGTGTCTCATGGTGGGGCAAAGAATGCATCAATGTGTCATCTTAGGAATGCAGGACAGCAGGGATATACAGTATGTGATGAAGGCAAGGGGACAGGGTAAACAGAAGGTGGACAGAGCAGGGACGTTTATGGAGATTTGAAGAGCGCCAGAGTTCTGAAGATCAAAAGAGGACTGCGCTCTTCTGTTACAGAATGAGAAAGTGATAGAATATAGTAGGAGAGTTGAACAAAGATGAAAACGGGGCATTTGAGATGAGGAGTTCAGTGTCAGGGGGACCAGATTATAGATCAGCATAGTGGTGCTAAGTATGCAGCAAGTGGGACTGGATCAATGAAAGATCATTGTTGGGTAGGGTAGGGTGACAGAAGGGGATGCGTCACTGGTGAGAAACCACAGAGTAGGTGCCATTTTTTCCTGTGGGCGGAAATGACAGTTAATGCCCTTATGCGCTCACTTGTGCAGCTTTCTGCACCAAACCACAACATGAAATTAAGGTGGTAAGTCTTAGAATGGGGTAAAGACTAACTGCTAATAGGACTATGGCACATTATTATGAGTAGTGGCAAATTTCATTTGTGTACCTTCAACAACTGCAGTCTCTCAATCTTCATAAATGAGATGAAAAAGGACTGCAGAGACAGTTGAGATGTAGAGAGCAGGGCCATCAAAGGATGGACTTCAGACACTGAGAACTTTTGGAAGGAGGAACACAGGATATATAAGAAGCACTTGTCTAGTAAAAGCGACAGAGAAGGTCCAGAAGAGGGAGAAAATATTGGGTAGAAGCAGCAGAATTGGCAAAGAAGAGCAAATACAGGGGAAACTGGGCAGACAGAGCAGAGTGGGCAGAGAAGAGCAGTGCTGGTAAGGGACACATTGGAAAATAGGGACAATGAGTACACCAACTATAAATACATCTTTTGGAAAAGAATGTCTACAGAGGAGTGTAGAAAGGAAGCAGGAGAAGAAAAACAGGAGAGAGTGCAGTGCTGAGGATGAGCATGGAGTGGGGAAGCAAAGGCCACACAGAAAAAGAGTGTATTAGAGAACCCGCCAGTACAACATTGAGGAGGACAGCAGAGAGGTTCTGCATAGTACCTGAGACTGTACAGCTGAAAAGGACAACCTAAGCACGGGAGCCTTAGCCAGCAAGATCAAATGATTTGTAAGTAATGCTATAAAGCAGTTGTTACTTTACAAATGTCTACAACATGAATATGAAATATCCAGCATGACCATTGTTTACTGGCATACGACAAATGCAGTCCCAGGTATTCATATCACAAGAACTGGAAACATCTATATGCGGTCAGGAGAGGAACAAGATCTGTTAATTCAATTTCCTTTCTCATTCTTGGAACTCATTATTATATACAGGGAAACTATTGTAAATATTTTAATTGTAATTCTAATCAATTGTTTCCACTCTGTGCTTTCTATGAACAAATGGCAACAGCCAGATATAAAGGTTATGTGCACTCATGATTTGTATGGAATCTATCCAGTTGTTAACACACTTCAAGATCCCAGCAATGTATCTTTCCTCTCAGTTCCCGACTGTGGCTGCAAAAAATCCTGTTCACACCTTCTGCTACAATAACACATGGGGACTTCATCTTGCCAGCAGCACTACTCTACTGTCTATATCCTAAAAAAGATGCCACATAGAGAAAAGGGAACTAAGATCTTGGGGGAGATGACACTTTATAGGCCCAATGAAATTTAACAAGGCAGTGAGCAATAGGTTCAATCAAGTGTATGGAAACTCCAACAACTTTTTTACTCCCTTTTGATCTGTTAAATATACTACTAAAGGTGTTTGGTTTTACCTGTTCTAGAAGTGCAAAATGTACCAGTTCGATCTGCCAGAAGTTTAATAAGCTCATAACTTTCTATGCACTCTGCAGTGTTATCTCAAACAGTTTTATCAGCCCTGCCCAGTTCCCCTTTGTGAGCTACAGAACACCCCTTATGTTATGGAGATGAAGAGCGAGGCGGTTTGTAGTCTTAACATACTCCTAAGGTGACAATGCTGCCCCTCCATAGATACAGTACAGTGAGTAAGCATTGTCACCCTAGAAAAGGAAAGTGTGTTACTGGCAGGATCACCAGGTAAAGAAAAAAGAAAGAAAAATAGCCTGTAAAGGAAACTAATGCAATGAGCACGTCTAAGGACTGGTAAGCTGCAATATATTACATTTTTGTCCTTGGATTTCCATGTGCATTCAGTAATCAGATCAGCGTGAACATCCCTTTTAGGCCCCATTCCCACTAAGCGGATTGCCGCGTGATTTCCGCTGCGATATCACGCATTTTTGCTGCGCAATATCGCGAGAAGTCGCCGGCCAATGATTTTCAATGGAGCTGTCTTCATGTACAGCTCCATGTCGCCCGTTGCGATCGCAAGACACTCCTACAGGACCCTTTTTTTCGGCATCCCGACCTTGAAGGTTACGCTACCGTCGCTGGATCGTCGTCAGAACGTCGCCCCTTAAGTCGCGCTATCCCAGGACGCACGGATCCGCTCCAAAAGGTATGTCGCTTAGTGTGAATGGGGCCTTACGCAGTGAGCTAGTGAAAAGTAAGCTTGTCATAAATCCGAAGCTGGTCTACTCACTTTCTCCACACTGGTTGATGTTCTCCAGAAGTCTGAATCCATATTCCTTGTGATCTGTGCACAGCAGAGATAACACAGCCTGACCTACAGACAATGGGGCTGGCTTCCCGTCCCACTCTTTGGTCAAACCATTAATAAGTTCCATAGTGGGACATTTCTTAAGGAGAAATAGGTAATCATCTGTACAAAAAATAGACAAGGCATTTATTTACTAACAGTACATATAACATTTTCTCTGATTGTTGACCCTTATGTTGGAACACATTACGATAACAAACTCTATGACCCTACTGTGTAACTCAGCTTCGTTTGTTTATCCTTATATCCATTAATAAGTGATAATTTTGTCACTTTTGTTTAATCATAAAAAGCAAGTTGTATTCTATGCACACCGATGACCCGACATTTGTTTACATTAATTATATTGACTGGGTTATTCAAAAAAGGATGAAGAGTTTGGAGAAGGCAGGAGAAGTGAGCAACCCTAACGTTAACCCTTACTGTACTCCTCACACTAACCCTACTTGTAACCCTAACACTGTAAACCTAACACTAACCTAAACCCCGTGATGCACTGCGGAGTGCGGACTTTCGCATGCAGTGTCTCTTGCAATTTTCACTCTGGCGCATCAGCTTGCAAGAGAACGCATAGCTGAGAGTGCCGAGATGAAAACTGTCATCTTCAGCCAATCGGCTCGTGCGTATAAACCCATGCATCAGGATGTAAAGTCCATTGAGTTGTTACGCATGAGCCGATTGGCTGAAGATGAAGACTTTCATCTGACCACACTCTGCTATTTACTCTCACACACTGCATGTTAACGTACGCACCTCGCAGCTTTGCTTTGTTCCACACCACTTCACATGCAGTGTGCCATGTGCTTAACACTAACCCTTCCTGTAACCCTAACAGTAATCCTCACTGTAACCCTAACACTAACTCTCCCTGTAACCTAAACCCTTACAATAACCCACTTGCAAAGAAAAACCTTTCTTTTGATTAAGAATACCAGTGCCAATATTTAATGGACAAAGGATTGTTATAAATTGTTTTTAGTTAGTCATGTGATCTAGGTACCACTGACAGACAAGAAAACTAATTTTCTCTATTGCAGTTAAGCATTACAGCTTGATCGTCATTCTACCTCCAGCCAGTGACTGCACATTGCTGGCCAAACACAGCAAACAGAAATGTAAACGCTGCAAGTATTTACCTTTGATAGCCCTCCTTTACCTCTCACAGCAGAAGAATGGGAGGAAGGAGGATTTTCAATGAAGAATTTAATAAATGAAGGGTAGGCAGCAGCAGATTCATGGTGGGGAGGGGGGGAGTTCAATAATTTGATGATTCATTTTTGGAATTGTTTTTAACCCATTCACTCCCTCCTCTTCTCTGAGCATGAGCTGTAAATCTTATCTCCATCCTGTCTCTGACCTGTATATTAATGCCTCCACCTCCCTTAGTATTATTATTATCATTATACAGGATTTATATAGCGTCAACAGTTTGCGCAGCGCTTTACAATATAAATCCTGCACATTAATCCCTCATCTCCAGTCTTCTGTCCTAATGACCTATACCTTAACCCCTTTACATCCTCCTCCCTCTGTGTATGACTGTACATCAATAATGTGCTGTATCTAGTGCACCGTTACCAAGCTCCATGGTTTTTACCACCTCATTCAATACCGACATGTTTCTTCATTTCTAAAAGAATTGTGGCAAAAATAAAGATCACCTTGGAGTGTCTACTTTCCAAAAAGGGTAATTTTTGGGGTGTATGTACTGTCCTATAACTTTCATTTTATACGTTTTATAACACAAAGTAAGGGAAACTTTTTTTTTTTGGTCTTCTTTCCGTTATATACTAAAAAATAAAAAACAGTCATTAAATATCACCAAAACAAAATCTACTGAGTCAAGCTATCACAGCAAATGAAAACTGAAAAGTGGCCTGGTAATAAAGAGTTATACCGTAGATAGGTTATTACACAACTGGTTAAGCTAGCTGTAGTTAAAATACCTTTACTAATTGAAAAGAATAACTCAATTAAATGGTGTTTTCTTTATGTCTGCCTAACGTTCAGCTTTAATTGTGCCACTGCCTTTTTTCCTGCTAAAAAGATAACATATGACTTTATTTGTAATAAAATGTGTTACCTAATAAAAAGCGTTTGCTCTGGTAGGTGTAGTCGAGGGCCCCCTGGATTTGTCCTTGTACACACATAGAGAGAGCTGCCTTCCTAAGGCTAGAGCACTTTCTGTAGATCAGCTGGGCCAGTGCCAGACATGTGACCTTGTGCTGTGGCTCTTTCTCTCCATAATCCCAAATCACATCGCCGAGAGGTTCAGAAAATGTCACCCTACACCACAGAGAGACAAAAATAAGCTTGGACGGAAAAATATGCCGGAAAAACAGGACAATAAGAACCTTCATTTACAAGGAGCAATCATTAAATAGTGAAAATAATAGAACCAGTCAATATATACGGCCAATCACCAAACTGTCCAACGGCTATATAAAGCTTATTTCTGGTACGGATCCTTACACTATTGTTCTGGGTAAGCCTGCAGAGATTATAGTGTGCATTGCCTATTAAAATGCAGAGAATCTCCTGAGCACATAGTCAGCCTTTGCAGCCAAGGCAGAAGAGAAAGGCCATAAGCTGACGGCTCTAGCAGAGCTTTCCAACTCCAGTCTTTGTGGGCAGATTACACATCAGGATTCTAAGGTGGACCCAGATAGTGAGGTTAGAGAAATATTTCTAATTTGTTTGCCTTTTGCACTATGTTACAAAAATTAAAAGAAAAAAACAAAAAACTGTGTTAATTGTGTTATTGCTAGTAACAGACTGCATCATATATGTAATTTGTCAGTTTGGCTAGGTACACTTTAAATGCATATAAAGCCACACGCAAAATGCTTTGACGGATGTCATGCTAGTGATTCTGTGACTGGCAAAAGGATTGCTATGCAGAGCAGAGGAAATACTCATTGTTTCCATGTGTTGCTGAAACGCTGTAGTAGAAATTCGCCAGTCATGGTCAGCTCATTGGGCTTTGGAGGGAGAGACACGTGGATCCAGGTGAGTATTAACTCTGTACTACATAGACATCCTGTTGCAGCCTCAGGATTGCTAGTGGGACATCAGACCTATGAGATCTGTGCCATTACAATCAATGACACTAAGAAGGCTGATTTATAAATCTTTCGCCCAACATATAACTTGGAAAATGCCGTTTGCACCGCACTGCTGCCATTAGATGGAGACGAGGAATATAGGAGATTCTTATGCGCCTTTCTGCTATCTAGTGGCAGTAGTGAACTGCCTTCACCCAGTTATACACTGCGCAGAGGATTTATAAGTCAGCCCCAAAGGCTGCAGGATATACCTTTGATTTCTGACCCCCTTATTCCTTCCTATTTGTACCATCTCAGTGGGGGACTGATTTTGCACATAATAAGAGACCAAAACCATGGTAATATTATCATTGGGTTTACTGATGTCTCCTTGAATAAACCTAAAAACACAAATAAATCCACTATAAGTTGATATTGTATTTCTTACCTTTGCTGAGTTACCCAATGTATGACTAGCTCTAACTTATCATTGGATAAAGCACATTTAACTCCCTCCAGTGTGAGTGCTGCATTAACAGGATGCCGGGCCAAATTACTGGAGCCTATGACAGCTTCGAAAAACAACAGCAAAGGAGGATCCTGGTCTTTATGTTGTACAACAGCTGTAACAAGACAGCAAACACATGAAATTATGACACTTTTATCTCACAGCCATTTTAACATGGGGTGGCTGAAATAATATTACATAGAATTTGGTAACTGCAGCACAATATAATTCCATAAATTCACTTTAAAGGGTTTCTAAACCCTTAAAAGTGCTAGCAAGCAATAGATATAGGCAAAAAGTAAAAAACAAACAAAACAAAAACGCTTTAACAGCAGTTTACACTTACCCCTGTCTTCGCCGCGCGCTCCCGTCCGAGAAAACGAAACTGCTCTGGCGGCCGCAAAGCATCTTGGGGCGGGCGCATGTGCAATTCGGATTTTCGGACGGGAGACGAGCAGAGACGCAAGGTAAGTCTATGAACGCGTGCACCCGCATGGAGACACCACTGGATCGGAAGTGCCTGCAAGGACAGAGGAGTCAGCGCTGGATCGGAGAGCCTCCGCACCGCTGGAGGGACAGATGGAAACATCAGGAAAGAAGAGGATGATTGGATTAAGAGACATCATTTAAGGTAAGTGCTAACATTAACATTGGGGGGGAGGGAAAAAAAATGCTGCCTTTAATGTCACTTTAATACAATAGGAAAATAGCATTCCTAGTACACAGTAGCAAACCTACACCCAAGAATCAGAACTCAAAAATGATGAGGTACAGAGACATCGTCCTAAAGGTTCATCCGACCAATGGTATTGTGTCTATTAATAGAAACAGACATTTTTTAAATCACGTTACATTAAAAAGCAGCTATACAGTGGTACAAAATTGTGACGTGGCATATGAGTGGATGCCATAACTTCCTGCACATAGCTTATATAGTAAGTATCTTCCAAACAAAAAAGTCTTCATTTGCAAAAATAGGGTCTAGGTTGATAAATTGTTTTTATGAGATACAAAATGCCACTCTGTGATTGGGCGAGAGGCCGCTTACATGACTTAGACAGGTCATTTGATTGGGATCTCCTCTGTGATTTTTTATTTACTACATCCATTGATTTTAATAGCGCTCCAGCCAAGCAATAAGCACATCTGTAAAGCTCACTGCTATGCTTTATAAATGTACCAGTTTTTTTTATATTTTGCATTTGAAAGCGATGATGTGTAAGTAAATGCTCCTGCAGTCATGTGAACCTGTTTGCCCACTATGGACACAGTTTTTACTGTTTAATGCGGCATTACAAAAAAGTACAGGATTTGTCTTACCTTTAAACCTCTCCATGGTTTCTATATTTCTGAGAATCCCCCTGGGACTGTGAGCTGCATAGACAGCCGCAGCCTTGTACTGTCCGCTGACTAACAGCTCATTAAATCTGGGGAAGGACAAAGCATACATTCTGAGCTCTGGAGTATATAACATTGTGTTCAAAAAGGACAGCTTATTAGCTGTCACAACGGCATCACATTTAATAAGGTTAATTAGCTTTGTCATGTCACTATCACTGTGTTTTGTGCCAAGAATAGCATTTTTTATTCCCAAAAGAAGAATGTTTGGCAGCTTTGTCTGTTCATTTTCAATGGTTTTTAAATAGACTTCCAGGAAAGAGTTAAAATGGATCTCTACTCACAACAAGAAGTTGTCTTTACCCTGAAAAATGCACCCTTTGATTTTCTGCTAAGCCCTTCTTCGATATGTTAAATTGCATTGATGCTGCTGCCCCTATAACCTCATAGTTGCATATCTGCAAGTGAAAACATCTAATGCATATCCCACCCATTCTTGCCCCTATAGGCTGCTATTCTCATGAGATCTGCGGTGTCTTCCTAACCACTGTAGTGACAGCTGGTGATGGCCCTGCTGTGCTGCTCACTGTTCTTCTGAAAGGCGCTGGAGAGGAAGTTGTGCCTGAGGACCTGCAATGGAATGATCTCCCTGCTTCTGCTTCATTTATTCTGTGGATCTGTGCTTTCTCTACCTCTTCTGCTGTTTTTTTTTATCATCATCTCCACCAGTAATTAGTTCACCAGTCATCAGGGGGAATATGTTTGATATGAACAAGCACAGTCCTTCTCCTCAACAAAGACGGTCACCTCTACATGGACACTCAGTGTGGAACAAGGCATGGCAAATCAGTCCTGGGCATAAGGTCAGATGCAGGACCCTTTCTAGCAATATTGGTTAGTAATCCTATGCTTTCCCCTTGACTTTTTTGGGGGGTATGGATTCCATTGTATGGGTCCTCTTTCACACAGTCCTACACTAAAATCACGTTGTCCATGCATACTTTTTAGAAAGTAAAATTCTTGCTTGGTTAAACCATCTGGAATGTGGGGCATCTCAAGTCTGAAGGTGATTCTCAAATCTGCTACTCTGTATCAATAAACGGATGACTGCACTCCAAGGTCAGCATTGCGACTTCTCTATTCAGAAATCCAGCAAAGGAATGCAACAAGCGGAGACTTCTCTTAAGTGTTTCATGCTCACAGGCGCTAAAGCATAGAGCTCCATGATTATGTGCCTGTGAGAGCGAAATGCATAAGACAAGTCTCCTCTTGTTGTATTAGGCCTGGTTCACACCTAGGCGTATTGCATATGCACGTCTGTCGCGCGTTTTTTTACCGCGATTCGCGGTAAAAAAATCGCGCAACAAACGCAAGTTTCCGAGGGCTACTTGGCTGTATCCCAATGGAAACGCGCAACAAAAACGGCCCAAAGTAGTACATGTACCTTTTCGGGCGTGGGCCGTTTTGTAGCGCGTTAGGGACGGGCTGAAATACGCCAAGGTGTGAACCAGACCCATTGAATACAATGGGATTTAGATGTTTGAGCGTTTTGTTGAGCGTTCGTCGAGCGTAGAACGCGCTACAAAACGTTCAGGTGTGAACGAGGCCTTAATTTGCCAGTTTTTGAATAAAGAAGCCACAATGCTTACTTTGGAGTGCAGTGATCCATTTAGAGATGAGCTAGACTGGCATCCGCTGATTGAAAGGATAAAGGTAGACCAACCTGGAGCAGCACTGTGTTTGGACTATGCCAAATCTGCTAGTTGGCGGCAATCAAGAAAACAATCAGAAACAAAGGCTAGAAAACCTATCCCAATCACTATTGTTCTTTTGTAAGCCAATATTATTGCTTCTAACCTCTTTATAGAATGTACTTGTGAACCTATCCCAACTGAACTTACAGATCCTCTACAGGTACAGCTCGCTGCGGGAACTTTGCCTGAAGGTATTCATACTGTCCCTGCATGATAAGCCACTTCTGGAGCCAGTGGAAAGCTTTAGAGACCAAAAGGAAATAAGCTTTTCTAGAATGCAAAAGACCACTTAGAAAACGAAATAGCCTTTTGGTAATGTGAAGTCAACTTCTTAATTTAGTGCCCATTCATGGTGATTATTTTGAGTTAGGATGTTGATTTAAGCTGGTATGTACAATCATGGATATCCTGTTTCACCCCTTGGTTGGGCTATTAGTAAAAGACAATCAGCCTATGTAAAAAAAAAAGGAGCAGTGGATCTATTTACATTGCTGTCTTCCTAATTGTGACATTGTTTTTCATTATAATATATGATACTAGGAATGACAAAGCCATGTTTTTACCTTTCGACATATTCTAGTAAGGATTCAGCTTCCATACTCTTCTTTGGCTCCAGATCATCAAACACATTAGTTGGCGCTGACTCATCTGTAGCTAAATACAAGGTCATAAAAAGGACTTCTATGAGAAAGCCAAAGTCCTTTACTGACAGCACAAATACAATGTGTTCTCTCACAAATGCTTGCAATTCTGAATATGGATTTTACAGGTAAATAATGTGTTCAGCTCTAATAATAAATCGGATCTGTGCCCAGTTGAAGATCTAATAAAAATACAGATAACTCTGCTTCGTAAGCGGCATTTTTTTAACTGGCTTCTTATGTTCTTCACAAATAAAGAATTTGAAAACAAAAGTACAGATAAGCTTATAGCAGCATATACTTTATATATGCTGCTGTAAGCTTGAAAATACTCTAAGTATTAATTCACAGTACCAGTCAAACACTGCAAATTTCCCAGTGTCTGCTGCCATACTAGGTCTGGCATAGAGAGCAAGGGGGAAGGAGCTGGCTGCCATTCACAGCCAGCCCCCCTCTGGGACATGGTCTAGTCTGTATAGGAAATCACACTAGAGTTGGGAGCCTGTTCACTGCCATAAGAAGTGATTATTGAGAGAAAACGCATAGGGTTCCTTTAGGGAAGGTCCAACCTTTCTGTTGTGAGGAGACTGGCTTGTCAATCTGGTCTAACATGATAAAGGTATAAAAGGGGAGGTGGGTGAACTTAGAAATGGCCCCCATCTTGCTGGGAAGTGTGCAGATGGGTTTCCTTGTTTGGTGGGGTTAGAATAGGACTGCAACTCTTCATGAGTAACCAATTTTAAAATTATGGAGCTTTTTTTCTCAGGATTATGTGGAGCAGGAGCAGTAGAAGGCACTCCAAACAAACATTTAAATAGGTCTAAGCACTATACATTTAAAATGTATAGTGCTAGCAGTCCCTGTTTAGCAGACTGAGTCTGTTCACTGCAAACTTACTACTGATCTGCAGTTTCATGCATGCTGTCATTCATGGCATCGAACTTAATACACTTAACATGGAATAAATAGATACAACTGTGACATGTTCCAGTGCTATTAAAGTCACGGACGCATACAAAGTAATTGTCACGCATATTAACAAGTGTTAGTACATAAGAACATAAGAAATGATTCAAATGCATATATATTGCATATGCATAAATACCTTTCAATTCACTTTCCTTCTCTATCACTTCCACTAATGTCTCATAGAGACTAATACTTTTATTAGATTTTGCCCACGACGATATTGCATCTACAATGACTCTCTTCTTCCTGTATCTAAAGGAAATGGGAAATCATACCATTACATCACATAAATTATACATGACACAGAATAGATAATACTAAATATCAATTTACAACAATGTGTACAGGTGAAACTCGAATAATTAGAATATCGTGCAAAAGTAATTGCAGTAAGTGCTGCAAAAGGGGCCCAAACCAAGTACTGAGTACATATGCATGGTTATACTTTTCAGAGGTCCGATATTGTTCTATGTACAATCCTTGTTTTATTGATTGCATGTAATAATCTACTTTTTTGAGGTTGTGGATTTGGGGTTCTTGGGGTTTTCATGAGCTGTAAGCCATAATCATCACAATTATGACAAATCACGGCTTGAATTATCTTGCTTTGCATGTAATGAGTCTATCTCATATATTAGTTTCACCTTTTAAGTTGCATTAGTGAAATAAATGAACTTTGCACGATATTCTAATTATTCGAGTTTCACCTGTAAAACACCATAGGTGGCCAGCTACAAAGTTTCAAGCATTTACTTAGTAGCAGGTGTTATCAAATTTCCCATGGAGGGAGTAATTTAAAAGGGATGGGGGACTCATATTTTCACCATGATGCCTAGCCTAAAACCAGTTTCATAATTACATTTTCAATATACTGTCAGTTGTATAAGCAATGCAGCTGATGTGTTTTATGCTCCTATCTCTCTTCAGAAGACAGCTTCTGCAGTGCAGATATAAAGCTGATTTCCTTATGTGGGAGAAAACTGGCTCAGCCCCTTCTGGTATATGTCATGAAGCAGCTGTATATACTCAAAGATAGAGGTGCATGCAGAAAAGAAGGGGTGTGGATTTATTTTGGCCAACTGATGATGCTGTAAAGTAGCACTAATATGTATTAGCTCTCTTTCCGAAATGAAATAGCTATTAAAGGAGAAGTTTAGAGAGAGTCATATATACTCTTCCCAATACCTGGAGCCAACGTGGGACCGCGGCTGTCCCACACTGTCTCTATATATCAGGAGCTGATCGATCACAAACCGTTAATGACTCATCTCACAGTCTCCTCCTTGCAAAGAGCAGTGATTGTCAGTCACTGCTTCCCATAGGGATTATTCCCCTTCCCTCTCGGTTCCTCCAGTGCTCTCATTGGTGGGACAGACAGGGAAGGGGGCAGGTACAGCCCAAGAGGGGCAGAGCCAACTGTCAATCAGGCAGCCAGATGGATTCCGATAATATTGCTAGGATCACTCCTGCCTGCAGTGCGGCTCTGTGTTGTCAGCAGGTACTGGGCAGCAGCCTGCTGTATCATGAGTTTAGGACACAGGAATACATTAGTAACTGTACTGCTGTGACCCAAAAAAAGGTTTGGCTTTACTTCTCTTTTAAAAGTTCTAAGCGCAACATAAGGACATGTAATATAGATATGTATTTTTTCTACAGGCTATGCAAGCATGTCAGTTTAATTCTATTGATATTTTGGAAGCAAACACTGGATGATTCCTTTAAATGAAAGATTTAGGGCAGACCTTTACCCATATATTTAAAATAACAACAAAAACATGTAGAAATGTATAGTAATGATAATCTACAAACACATACTTCTAGATAATTGCCGGCTTTGTATTCTTTGCATACCTTATTTTTCTTTGCTCCCCCCATCTTCTGGCAGTGGCCATGTTTACTAAGGGCAGATTACTAGCTCTCCTATTACTTCCTGGATTACTGGCACATGTGACTAGACATTCGACTAGGAGATGTGACCATGCACATCATCTCAGAGGACGAAACATGAGATCTCCTAAGATTGCAGGTGAGGTTTCCCAGCAATGCTCTGCTGATGACAAGGCAATCCCAGTGTGCACTGCTTTGCCAAACTGAAACACTCGGGACGGCTTATACTCGAGTATATACGGTACCTTTTGTTTCTCCTCGTCGCCGAAAATGTGAACTGCGCATGCGCCCGCCCCAAGATGCTTTGTGGCCGGCCAAGAATTTTTACATTTTCGGACGGGAGTGCGCGGGGAAGACACAGGTAAGTATTAACCTCTTTTAAATCTTTTTTTTTCTTTTTTACACTATTTGCATAGATCTACTGCTTGCTAGCAGTAGATCTATTCAAAAAAAAAACCAGAGGGTTTAATTATACTTTAAAGTTAACAACACATTATATTGCTTGTATTATGCCATAAATGGTTTACCTGTCCACCAGTTTCTTGTTTATTAGTTCAGCTTCTTCTCTTTCCTGCAGAGCAAGGCTTAGTTTTAAATCCAGTTCCTGTTTCCTTTGAATTGGAACATATTTGGTAATTATGCTGGCATTTAATTGTTGCTTCTTGTCATCTAACTGTTGCTGGTATTCTTCAAGAGCGGCCATATCAAGAGAATCTTCTATAGACATACCTATAAAATGGAAACAGTAACCCTGCAGGTCAATACATGTGATTTAACAATTGGGGCCTTCACATCTTCAATATTGTGTTATACTTTTCACTGTAAATAACATACGTCCATTTACTGTATTCCCTACTGTAAAGTGCTACATGATATTATATTGCCTTATAAATAAAATGTAATAAAATTAGGAGATTTTAAAGCCAAAGGTTAATCGGCTTGCCAGCCTTCACCCAGAACTAAAATATCCATATTAGTGAAACTTAGCTTGAACATTCACGCTAAGGTGAAAGCTAAGGTGACAAATTATAAAGGATTCGCTGTGCATTTGCTGGACATTCCTCCATCTGTATTTTATAGCATTTGCCTATCATTTTAAAAGAGAATGTGTAATGCGGTGACTGATACGCAAATCTTATTTGATTTCAACGTAACAGGGGAATCTTGATAGTAATTGGAATCTCTTTATTATATTGCATGAATGTTGATGGGTGAATCCTCTATGAAAATGATAGGCACAGTCAACAAGGATCACAAAAGAGGAGTGATATTCCGTTCTGAATGACGTCAAGTCTAACAACACAGGGGTTCACAATTATCAGAAAGGCTCCACTGCCCTCGAAAACCACCGTTCTTTCATCAGCCTGTGGGCTGAAGGAGAAAAAAACGCTTGATTCCCTATCCATGCTAAGACTGGCCATACACCTGTATATTTTCATACCTTTATACAAAACAATTAATGAACATTCGATAATGCCATCAGAGAATTGTAGAATGTTGTTCCAAATTTTGTTTTATTTTAACATTTGATTTTAGGATGATTGGAGTATCCATAACAAAAACCACATTCACTGAAGGAATTTTGTTTGTTCAAGAAAAGTTTTCCATCTTTTATGTCAATACGGTTAAAAATGAGAGTCGATTTGACCCTATTAACTATTAAAAAATAGAAGGAACGTTCCAAAAATCTTTTCTGTGTTTTACAAACAAAATTCTACTGGTACGTGGATAGGGGAATTCCCCCGCTGGTCCATAGTATTCTGACAGTTGCAGTGTGCTGCTGTCAGAATACCCCAACGGTAACTGCAGCTGAAGTCACTGTTTGGCCGATAATTTTTAGACTGGCTCAGTCAGTTGAAAAATCAACTTTTGTTAAATGAAGGGGTGCTACTGAGGCCACACACTGCTTGAATTTTGGTTAGCAGAAGTGACTGAAATTCCAGCAATGTATAGCCAGCTTTATTCTCTTTTTTTCCCATTCTACAACTAATCTGTCAATAACCTCTTCAGGTAGGTGCCCTTTATCCAACAGATACATATGCCTTTATTATACTGCACGAGATCAAGGAATTCAACCCTTAACCACAGGGATAAACTTGAAGACTAACACAAGTACTCACAGGCACACATCAGATTAGATTTGATGACAAACAATGAAGCCAGATGAGGTTCACCATAAATAATCATTTCTATATACTGACTATATTTCCAACATTGCTATTTATTGGTAAGGTTTTAATTCTTCTATTGCTGATCCAATGTATAATCAATCTCTTTTCAGAATGGAAGGAAGCTGTGGATCACTGTGAAGATATCATGTCACTGTGTCACAAACTGACTAAGACTTTGATGGATTGCTGAGTACAGCAGGAACATACCTGGGATTGGAGCGGAGGGGTTTATTTCCTCCTTTTCAGGTGTTTTCTCTTTTACTTCAGGGCTTTTCACTGTCTTTTGTTTGAGCATTTTTGGGAATTCTCGTTCAATTCTACTAGAGTCCTGGTTAATGATTTCAATCCTAACAGAAAGACGCATAATGTTATACCAGAGAAAAAAGTTTCTCTGCATTCAAAAATATGCTGTTCATTCCATGTGCACCGGTACATTTCAAAGCAAACCTACTTGGATTATTGAAAGTAAAATAACACAATGACGTCACTGCATACATCGCAAGCTGCCTATAAGTACTAATTGTCATCTTGCTAAATCCTGTACTGTACATCCAGAGCCCGATCCTGGGCAGTACATTAAGGCCTACTTCACATGGGAGACCAAAGGGCAGTAAAATGTGGTTGATCCACATTTTTACCACCCCTTGACCACCCACCTAAAACTTAAAATAGAGCCCACTCATGCTTGTACACGTACTCCAGCCGTGCTGCTCCATGTCGAAGAAACTTTTACACAGCATGTCATGTTTGCAGTTGGTGCCACTTGCCAAACACAACCATTGCAATCAATTGGACCGTGCCACAACTGTATGGGCACACTGTTACAGTGCGGTATGGGAATAGAAAATCCCCACTGGGATAAAAAAAAAACAACATTCAGGAGGCTGCAGTATAGGTAATTCTTATGCTCCTCGGCTCTAGTGGCAGTAATGTATTGCGAATAACTATATGCTAGAAGAACCCTCTAAAAATCAATCCCTAAGCTGCTGCCTTGCAATTAGCAGCAGCGTTGTCAGCCTGCTATGTGGGCTATCAGTTAAGCAGCCCAATGGCCAACTGAAGGAGCACTTTTAGCACGCTGTCAATGTGGCTGCTAATTGAAAGGCAACAACTTAGCATTGTGCCAACTGCTAGTTGTATGACCTTGCAGTATCTGACAGCTGTCCTGTCCAATACAGCAATTAGGAAACAATCATCATGACAGACATTCATAGTGATCCAATGGCTTTGGTTCCAAACTAGCTGTTGCTGGACAGTCGAACTGCCATTGTGCTTAGCACAGAAGAGGGCATTTTAACAGATACAGCCAAAAGGTTGTAAAAAATACATTAAATACAAAAATGCATTAAGAAAAGGTTAAAATTAATACATTATTATAAGCTCTTAAGTGTAAATGACATTTTTTTTACATTTCTCATTTCTTAATCAAACTGTTAAGCGATGCATGTTGATGCTGCTTAATTTGGTCTGAGAATCTAGGTATTAATTACCTCTTGTCACAAAAGGGTTATTAGGTATTACAATATACTACCCTTTGGCCCCCCCAGTTCAGCCAAACTAAGCTAAATTAAGGAGCATATCCTCTGTTTCTGTATAACCTGACGAAAATAAGAAGGGGACTATTTCATTCATTCAGGCCTCTCATACCCTCACCTATTTTCCAGCTCGGCTGCCCTCTTCCTGTAATACATGAGTGTGGTGGGTTCAGATGTCAGGCTTTTCAGCTTTGCCTGGAGATGGGTGGCATCTATTTCTCCCTTCTTGATGGTCTGAATAAACTCATCATATTCTTGCTTGATTGCAGTAAGAATGCTGTTATATTCTGTGCAATACTCAATTAACTGGAACAAATGAGAGTGGCATAAAAAAAGAACACAACAAGGTAAAAAGGAGAATATTTACTTTTTAAATGAATAAATAATGAACACTTTTACCTACTTTCCAAGAGATTGAAAAGCTGCTAATGTGCACCAGAACAAGAAAAACCTTACAAACTGTAAGTAAAGTAACTGTTTGCCCATTCAAGGCAAAGCAACAGGTTTGCCAGCCAAACATACTTTCCTTTTCCTCCGACCAATCCGTTCGGCCTCTGGGATTGATGGGAATAAGCTGATTTTAAGTATCAAGTAACAGCTTGTGATAATACTGGATGCCTGAGCAATCAGTCACCAAGCACCAGGAGGACAAGGCATGAGCCACATACTCCCCCATACTTACAGCGTCTTACTCTTCACCCCGTGCAGCCAAACAGACCAGTGGGGCAGCAAAAGTAAACATGAATATGTTCTGCTAGTGGGGTTACTATTAAAGTGAACGTGTTGCTTTGCCCCACACAGACAATGTACAGGCTTGCTTTATAGTGTACCTGAAGTCAGATACACATAGATAAAGCTTCATTAGGCATGCACAAACACCCAAGGTATAGTTACAGGCTGTTTTATTTTATTGCTGTGTACTTTAGTGTTAATCTTATACACGTGTTTACATCTGCATGTACTTTTATAGATTTTTTTAACACTTCTCTCAGACTACTTTCCAAATCCCAGAGAACTCTATCATGTTAAATTTGACCAGCTCTCGAGTGCCCTTTTGCACTTCCCGAGTCTTAATACTGGCCTATGGCTAATGGGCAGTCTAACTGGCATAAACTAGGCCTCAGGAATTGGAAGGGGAGTGCACATAGTCTCAAAAAATGTGAAAAGCTGGTCAAAATGTGCGTACTGAGCTTCGACTCAATCAGAGAACCTGGCAGTTGTGTCTTACCACTACATAAATCCCTAGTGAGTGTCCTGGAAACACTGCTTCCTGTTGGTGACAATAAAGTGTCCTGTCTTCTTATGATCGGGACTTATCACAATATAAAGGACTTCTTACTTTTGCCTTATCAAGTTATGCAGAGCGAGCTAGGCTCCTGTGGTTTTATGGCAGCTGATTATTGTGCCTAATTCAGAGAAGAGGTGGTTACACAAGGAGAAAATATATTTCTGCCCATGTACAGTATCTGACAGATGAGAGGGGAAATTGCATGATGTATGTTTTGTTTCTGTTTTTTTATGGAATATAAGTTTCTGTTATTGTCTTCCCTCCCCATATCTTACTTATTGGATTATTTTCCTTATAGCTTTATAGAAAGCAGTTGGGGGAAATATACTGGGGTTATGTTAAATACTTTCCTGCAATTCTTTGAAATCAGTTTGCAAATCAAAAAGACTGATAGGATAATACTCTCATTCCAAAGACGGGATTTTCCTTTCTTTCTGTAAGCAGAGTTGCCTTATATTAAAGTATATATAAACCCTAACAATGAACTTCTCTAATTTGGTCCATTTTGGTCTGTTTAATATTCCATTGGAAGCTTTATCTTATATCTGTTTGTTAAAGTGACATTAAAGTAAAAAATCCCCCCCCCCCCCCTGCTGCCTCTTGATCCGATCATCTTCTTCTTTCCAGTAGTTTTCAGAAATCCGTCCAGCGCTGACTCCTGTCTCTTCCTGTCCCACGGAATCTGTGCGGGTGCACGCTGCTGCATTGACTTACCCTGTGTCTCTCCTCTTCTCCCGGCCGAAGATCTGAACTGCGCATGCGCCCGCTCCATGATCCGCCTGACAATCTTCAGATCTTCGGACGGGAGTGCTTTTTTTTTCTTCATGTTCTTGCATATATCTACTGCTTGCTAGCAGTAGATACATGCAAAAACACGCAAGAGTTTAACGATCCTTTAAGTGCAGAAGACTGTTGATCTGTCAGAAATTCAGAGCTGTCATGCATTTCTGGCAGATCAATGGGTATTCTTCTGTACTTGCATGGTCTTTAAAGGAGAACTATGAGGTGATTGCTTTTCACTCACCTCATAGTTCTAGCCGACCTGTGACAATGAGACTACAGCTCGCGGTATACTGAGCCTGGGGTGACAGGAGGATGCTAGTTTGTGTCCTTCCGTTACCCTAAGGAGAACTAAGGGGAAAAGCCTTAACCCCATAGTTCTCCTTTAAATGGATCAAACATGGGGAAATGTGTATGTATTGCAGAGCTATACTACATGTTCTTTAAATAACAAGTAAAACATTTCTCAGTGGTGATGCCATCTTGTGGACCACTAAGAAACAGCAGCATGTCAGCAATATCAGCAATGGAATTTTAGTAAAGCAGTATACTTGTGTGAAAAGCACAATGTGTTATGCATACTACTATTCTTTCTTTCTGCAAACTACTGGTCTAGTATGAGTCAGGGAATAGCTGACTGATGGGGACAAGGGCCTCTTCCCCACAACCCTGACCCGGTGGTTGTGGGGGTCTGCGGGCAAGGGGGCATATTTGCATCGGGGTACCCAGATGCCTCCCCCCCTTGTGAATGAGTAAGGGGTTCACTAAAGGGTTCAAATTCAATGTAAATAAACAAACCACACTTTTAGAAAAATTTTTTTACTATTCCTTTAATTAAAAAAAATGTTTTAAATGGCTCCATCCATGTAATCCAGCGTCAATCACGATGCACGACGCCTGCCGACCCACCGAAATAAAAAAAGTCCTGCTGCGCGACGACCGTACGAATCCGGCGAAAACTCGCCGCAAAATGACATTCAGCCCAAAAGTAAACAGAGGGGCGGAGCGAGCCTTGAAGTTATGGCTCTCTCCGCCCATTTGACATTCTCACCTGTCAAATGCAACATAGCAATCGGGAACTCCCGAGTGCTATTCGTGAGTTTCCGAATGCTATTCAGGTCTGCGGGCAGAGGTGTCAATACTTTTCATATGGAACGAACGAACGAAATCAAAACGAACATTCGTACAGACTACCGCTAACGAATTTCATCCGAAACTAATTGACTTTCAGGACCCGAATATCTAGCAAATATATTGTTGTACCTTAATAGAATGATCCTGGTCCCATTTAGACCTCCATCACCATGGACCCATGATTGATAGTGACAGGTTAGCTGATCGGTCCCCTGGTTGGGGCCCCAAGGATGAGGAGAGGGGACCCATCTAAACTCCATCAGCTGGCTTGATTGGGATGACACCAAAAGCTGATCTGTCCCATGGGCTCAAGAGAGGTGTTTGTCTGTGTAGTTAAGCTGTCCCATTCAGACCTCCCATCAATGTGAATTCTCAGTGACAGACATCGCATATGATCTCTGCTGTCACATGTACACATGTAAACAAAGAGGCGAGGCATAGGAACACGTACACTACTCACTTCCCCTGCCAAGCTCTGCATTAGATGAGTCATAGTCCGGCAAAAGAAGTGATTAGTGTAATTTGCTCTGCCCTGACCCCTTGTTTAAATGTGATGGGTGCACTGTGTGACACTGCGGGGCCGTGCTGACAAGAGGTCTGAATGGGGCGTAGCTTAACTAAAGGGACAAACTCAGCCACTGTCCCTGAATGGAACATCGCTCATCAATCGGTGCCCAGGGCACATGCCCTGCCTGCCATACCCTGGATAAGCCACCGTCAGCTCCCATGTTTCTATGTTCACAGGCTCACTTTAAAGGAGAACTATGAGGTGAGTGCTTCTCACTCACCTCATAGTTCTAGCCGACCTGTGACAATGAGACTGTCACAGGTCGGCTCAGTAGATCGGGAGGTGAGCGAACACATACCGGCGTTCGCTCACTTCTCGATCCTGTCACGGCTCTCTGCCGTGACAGAGGAGGGGCTGGATTCCCCCCTCCCCGCTCCGATCCGCCAGCGCTGACTGGCGGAACGGACAGGGGAGGGGGCGGGTACAGCTGGCTCTGCCTCTAGATAGGCAGAGCAAGCTGTCAGTCACGCAGCTGGGCGGATCCCGGCATAATTGTCGGGATCCGCTTCAGCTGCGGCATCTCAGTATACCGCGAGCTGTTACTGAGCCTAGGGTGACGGGAGGACGCTAGTTTGTGTCCTCCCGTTACCCTAAGGAGAACTATGGGGAAAAGCCTTAACCCCATAGTTCTCCTTTAAGAAAGGAATATGTGCACACAAGGGTAGTAACCTTCATCCCTTCAGGGTTCATTATTTGTTGTGCCTTTACTTTCAAAGTGGATTTAAATAACTTGAGCTTAGCATACTACTATTTACCTTATCGAAGACTTGTCCATAGATAATATACTGCTGCTCAGCATCCAACTGACCAACAGCTAACAGTTTCTCACTCTCTGTCTTTACAAATTGCTCAATATTGAGCAGAAGTTTCTTATCCCTGGCACGGGGGATCGGTGGAAGGATCGGATTCTTGGATTTCCTAATGGAGGGATTCATTTTTGTTGCAGATGCACACAGTACTTCTTCATTTCTATGCCGAAAACATACAAAGGAAATAAGAAAGGGTTCTATTACCAACATATTAAAGCATATGTACATTTGTAAAATATGTAAATAACAATAATGGATTAAAAAAGTGTACATATGTGACTTTGATTTTCTTTCCCAGATTGTAAGGTTAGGTTTAATAGTAAGTGCCAAATGTCAGTGAAACTAGTCATCGTGACTGATAATGCACTCCTATAACTGAACATCACCCACAGTCAACTGCAGATTCTTCATCATTGATTACTAAACAATGACGCCCTAAGGCTTGTTCAAATGGATGTCTCAATGGGGTGCCTGGCAGGTGAATGAATGGTCGGATCAACAGGCATGATGTGGACTTGAATACAATGTTCAGGCCATGGCTGGGTACTGTTTCTTCTGGAGGGGCCCACTCACCAGGAACACATTATCAATGAGGGCACAATGCTACCCCAGCATCATAGCATAAGGAGTCAGCTTCAGGGTACAGAAACAGAGAGTTCAGTTGTCACTGCTGGAACTCTCCATATCTGACCCTGAGGAAAATATATTGCGCATATAAGAAATGAAAATTTGCCTGTGTGGTGCTCAGAATCCTCCACTGTGATCTCTAAAAAATAAGCTTACTATAGAGTTAAAGATAAATACTGAACAGATATATCCAATGCAGCCACTCTCAACCAGGATTTGGTTGAGGCACCTTTTGACTCCCAGATAAATAACCACTGACACCAATGATCTTTTTAACTTTCATTAGCTAGAAAGATGTAATTTATTCCACTAAGCACCAATGTAAGGAACATTCCTCCCACTAAAAACCAATGTAAGGGGCATTCTTCCCACTAAAAACTAATGTAAGGGGCATTCTTCCCACTAAAACTAATGCAAGGGGCATTCTTCCCACTAAAACTAATGTAAGGGGCATTCTTCCCACTAAAACTAATGTAAGGAGTATTCCTCCCACTGACCACCAATATAAAGAGGCATTCTTCCCACTGACCACCAATGTAGGGAGCCTTCTTCCCACTGACCACCAATGTAATGGGCATTCTTCCCACTGACCGCCAATGTAAGGAGAATGCTACCCACTGCCCACCAATGTAAGGGGCATTCTACCCACTAAAACTAATGTAAGGGGCATTCTTCCCACTAAAACTAATGTAAGGAGTATTCCTCCCACTGACCACCAATATAAAGAGGCATTCTTCCCACTAACCACCAATGTAGGGAGCCTTCTTCCCACTGACCACCAATGTAATGGGCATTCTTCCCACTGACTCCCAATGTAAGGAGCATTCTACCCACTGACCACCAATGTAAGGGGCATTCTACCCACTGACCACCGATGTAAGGAGCATGCTACCCACTGCCCACCAATGTAAGGGGCATTCTACCCACCGATGTAAGGAGCATTCTACCCACTGCCCACTAATGTAAGGGGCATTCTACCCACTGGCCACCGATGTAAGGAGCATTCTACCCACTGCGCACCAAAGTAAGGGCACATTATTTCCACTTGCCACCAACCTAAGGGGCATTCTTCCTAATGACCACCAATGTAAGGGGCATTCATCTCAATGAACACCAATGTAATGGGGCCTTCTTCCCACTGACCACCAATGTAATGGGGCCTTCTTCCCACTGACCCCCAATGTAAGGGGCCTTCTTCCCACTGACCACCAATGTACAGTAATGGGGCCCTTCTTTCACTGATTTTCTCAATAACCACCAATGTAAGGAGATCCTTCTCCCATTGATCGCCAATCTAAGAGGGACCTTCTACACTGACCACTAATGTAAGGGGGGCACTGTTCTATTGACAATCACAACATGCAGGTATATCTCCACTGAACACTACAGTTTTCACAGTCAGCATTTATTTTCTTGCCCATTATTATTCATTTCATTTGTATCTCTTTTGATCATTTTGTTGAATAGAGCAGCTCTGGGTGTCAAATATGCTAAGTCTGCCACATACCTTATTCCTATATTATACAGGCTATATGGCATCTTACTGTTCACACTAATGTACCATCAACTGTAGATATAGTAGTTATTAGCAGGGCTTCCCTGGTACCGGAAAGGTATTTTAAAGGGATGCTCCATGATAAGGATTGGAAAGGCTGAACGCATGTAAATAAAATCTCCACGTTGGAGGAGCCGACTCTGGACATCAGCCCCAAGAGTTCCTTGGTAGGTCCCAATGGCCCAAATACAGTAATGTGCTCCAGAATAACTGCACCTGACTGGCTGGAATGTCTCAGCTTAGCATGGCACTGGTTTCCACAGCTGTCAGCTATGATATGACTATGTGCTATGACTGAGCTGTGAGCCCTGCACACCTTACCCTGCTCCTGGCTCAGTCCCTGCGCACAGGGTTTTAGGCAGAGCAATCTGTATACTGTACATACCTGTTACTAAGCTGGTTGGTAGGGGGCGTTACCAAACTAGAGGGGCGGAGATGACTGGAACGGGGATTGTGCGCTCTGCACTGTACTTCTTAAAAATATCCATCTTTTAAAAAATAGCATTTCAACTCGTTGCGCCATGTTCCTGACACCGTGCAACTCTCCCTAGGATGTAACTGTATTGTTTTGAAATGAGTGACAGGACTTCAAGTCCCAGAATGCATTGCGACACAAAGGGCCCTTCAACGAAGACATAAAGAAGTGATTTTTTTTTATTAAACACTTTTTTTTATTGTTATACAAAACACACTAAACACGTCTTAACGTCAAACGTGCCCGGAGCTGAGAAAAACGCGTAATATTTTACACAGGCATTGCCGCGACAGCTCTCCCCGCCCACCACCCCTCTGGGGCAGCTAGGAAAACCCCGTAGCGACCGGAAGGAGGCCCTCTCTCCAGGATCCGCCATTAGCAGGAGGTGAGTGTGGCGGAGCTGCTCCGAGGGATTGAGGGGTAGGAGGCGGTGTGCGGGGCCCGGGAGGGGGAAATATGGCGTGTCCTCGGTGTGTTTAACGGCCTCGTCTCTCCTGTCACAGGTGGATCCGCCTTCACCATGCAGATCTTCGTGAAAACCCTGACGGGGAAGACCATCACCCTCGAGGTGCGTGTGCCGGCCATGGCTGGGGGGGTTCTCTATGTGAGGACTGGCGGGGAGAGGTGTATGTGCAGAAAGCGGGGACAGGCCGCACACAGAGCCCCCCCACGTGTCTGCTCCCTTCAGGACACACGTGCGTAGTGCCGGCTCTGTATAGACAGCTTAGTGGGGGAGGGGGTGATCAGACATACACTGTGGGGGCTTATGTACTGTGTGTGGATCATGTACATCCTGGCTTCTTTCTCCATAGTTGCTCTGTATACTCAGAGCCTGATTGTCTTGTCTTCCACAATACATGACCACCTTGAACAAGGCGATCTTCCTCTTCTTTTAGTATATGGCTGGGTGCACACTGTTGTGGTGTGTAATGAGCCAATAAAGTAAAGCTGTGTGCTATGACACATTGGTATGTGGTTCACATAATGTGTTTTGGGGTACCCATAATAATGAATTGCAATACAGCATTCTAACATTACTGTAGTGCAATACTGTGCACCGAGCCATGACATGCGGCCCTTTTATGCTATGCACACCAATGTGGGGTGATCAGGGCACACAGAAGTTGGGGGTCATAAAGTACAGCAGTTAGTGTTATAACACACCAGCACATATATACACTTATGGGCCATGACTGTTCCTGGTTCACAGTAAAGCATCTGATCCCCCACATACCACTCATCTTGTAGTGCTGGCACATAATGTGTAACATTCTACAAATAATAAAGCTGAACTCTGGCCAACAACTGTCTTGACACATGGACTGTACAAATCCACACTAATGGTGCGGCTGTGGCGTGCCATGCCATGCATCTCTGGCTTTCACTTGCCCTTGTACAATGCAGTTGGTGCCAGATGTCCTGCGCTGAGAGTTGGTCCACTCACACCATGTGTCAGGGCTCTGCTGGCTATTGTCTCCAGTGCAACTCCAGCACAAGACAATGTCATTTGCTTTGTCAGGGATGGGTACCATTACACAACTGTGTTGTGATGGAAATGTGGTGGTGTGCGCTGAAATAGAGTACGGCATGCCTTTTCTGCGCAGTGGGATGTGACCTGGAACAACTGTCTTGCATCCTGGTGTGCCCATGCCACTTGTGACATTTCAATAAAGTTCTTTAAAAAAAAATAATTACACCGGGTGATGTGCTGGGATCGGTGCGTCAGCTGTTGCTGTATGTTTATGCAGCTCTTGGTGTTGATGGACCCTTGTAGTCCAGGCCGGAGTACTCAGATCACAGTGGGTCGCTCGCACCCCATCTCCTCCATTCAGTCAACGTCTTGCATTCTTTTCAGTGAATTCAAGGTGCGCTGATCGGAGGAGGGGAGATCACGGCGCTCATCACATTTCTTTGCCCCCCCCTAGCAATCTTGTCACTGTTGCGTTGCTGTCAGTGACGGGAGTGTTTCTGTGACATAGGCCATACTGCGTACAGGACCCTCTTCACAGTACAACACAGCCTAGGACTGCCATCGGGTGGGTTATACATAGCAGGTTGGAGAAATTGCTTTAGCTCCAATTTAAACTATTTGTAAGTGGAAAAGCCGTTCCTGACTGGTCACATTGTGGTCTCCTGAAGGTCTGATATCCATGATTGACCAAAAGCCATTAATGAGCTTAGTCCATGGAAATTGCTTCAAAATGATGGTTAGGCAATACTTGTCACGCTGCTGTCCTGGAAGATCGGGGAGCTCTATCCCCATAGTATATTAAAGGGAATAACTACTTTGGTAAGAACACATAGAAAATAGAATTTCTGTCCCTTCAGAGAAATCCAGTGAGCAAAGACATTTTTCCAATGAGAGTAAACATTGTATGGTTTCCCTTTTATTAGATTCCACCTCTGAAGGAAAAATAATTTCTTTACTTTGTACTGTCAAATAATATTTGAGGTGTCTTCATTCTGCTGATGTTCATATAACTTTCCAGGTCGAGCCTTCTGATACTATTGAAAATGTCAAGGCGAAGATTCAGGACAAGGAAGGTTGGTTCTCTTTAATGTGTAAAGTACATGAAGCTCAATGAACTTGTAAAATGACAGTATATAAATGTAAGTCAGGTTTTATGTATAAATGCTGCAGCACTGTCCTGGGACAGTCCTCTGAGCCTCCCGTCTGGAATGGAAGGTTTGACCATCTCTTGAGAATGTGCCTTGTTTTACGAGGGTGTCTAGAATAGGGATTCAGTGTACACTGGAGAAGTACATGTTCAAGTTGAACTCCAAGCAAATGGCTAAATACACAGACGAAATGCATGAAGGAAGCTGCCTTTCCTGCCAAAGGATTTCTGTCCATCCCCTTTGAAATGTACACAGCCATGTCTGACAGAGCAGGAGATCTCTCAGTTCAGTCAGCTGCAGTTCAGTAACACATGTCAGTCTGTGACTGGATATTGTAAGGAGAAGCAGCACAGTGATGAGCTCAGCTGTCTGTCACTCTGTTCTCTCCTCAGATTGCTTTTGCACAGCAGTGTGATAGGCTCCCTGTGCTGCTTCTCCCTCCCCCCAGTCTGAGCTTTGCTGTACAAGGACTTCAGCAGGCTAATACCAGGTCTAATTTAGGTATTTGCACTGCTTCCATGTAACAAATTGTAATATTAATGAATACAGAGCTGTTTTTCTCTTCCTGGAGTTTAGCTTTAAGGTTTGATGCATTACTCTGCTATCTCTAAGCAGTATTATGCTCCGTCCAGTTGAAAAACTGTATTGGGTTTTTCTTACTGGACAATGGAGTTTGTGGAGATCTGCCTGCTGTTCTCATTGTACAGTCACAGGTATGGACCCTGTCACCAGGGTAACCGGCTGTGGACAAGTCTTCTATTCAAGTCAATGGAGATCTTGGAAGATTTTGAACATAAGCTGTACAGTGAAGATCTCCACGAAGCTTTGTTGTACATAAGTAAGACTTGTTATAACTTTGCCCAACTTTTTTTTTTATATGCTTTTGCTTAAAATGCAGATTTTTTTTTCCTTTTATCAGAGGCACTCCAGGTGACATCCGGTGTTTACACTTGCAGCAATGTAACTGTAAATTCCTATGTCCTTTAGTTCTAGTGACAGGAATGCTTTGGTTTAGGATATCTAATGTGTGCTTTTTCCTCCAGGTATTCCTCCTGATCAGCAGAGGTTGATCTTCGCTGGCAAGCAACTTGAAGATGGCCGCACACTCTCAGATTATAACATTCAGAAGGTGGGTATTTGTTGGCAGTTTTTTCGGTCTCTTCCTCTGTGATATGATTGGTTGCTTTCTGCTGGGGAAGTAAAGGTATTATCCTTCAGTGATCAGAGATGTCTACTCTGCAGTAACCGTACAAGGGGGAGCATTGCAAGGGAAGGAAGGACAACTTAACCTGGCTAGACACAAGATTTTTTTATTCTCCACCTCTGCAGACTGTCCTTATAAGTGTGTAATAGTAACCCCACCCCCCACTTTTATTTGTATACCTACTCAAATGACAGCTTGATATGATGCACAATGCCCTCTTCGCTCTCTGGTGCTGGACAGCCATCAATGATGTAGAGAGCAGTGTGACATTATGCAGCATTGTGAAGCCTAATATGACCTAAAAGGTTTGCGCAGAGGTTACCTTGATCGATAACTACCTGTTTAAGGGCCTGTTCACACGACGTCCGTTTTGTGTGCTGACAGGATCCGTACGCTGCTGCGCTCAAAATGTATACCTATGTGTTTTATGGGCTACAGTTCTTACGTGCGCAGTCCGTTCAGGTTACGACAGAAAAATACTGCATGTCACATTTTGTACGGTCAGGAAACGGAAACGCATCAAAAACGCACTGCAGCTAACATACTAACAGCCCCACTCCAGCAAATTTTTTTTTTTTACTGGAACGCCTCCAAAACGTGGCAAAAACGCACTGCATCAGTCTGCTGATCAGGACCTGATATCATGTGAACAGGCCCTAAAATGGTACATTGGGAAATCTAGGTAACCAGAGTTGCATGCTATATTCTGAGTCTTGTAAATTGAGCTTGGCTGCACTCGCATACATCACAAGGCTCTCTATTGTTCCTTTAATGTAATGAGCAGAGCGAGGCTCATGTGGTAGAAAAGTAAAAGTAAATTTTGCTTATCAATTTACAGCTATGGATCAACTGATCATTTTGGAAAGTAAATTTTAATTATGGCAACCCACTTTATATCTCCCTGCTTGGATTGAATTTTCCATATTTATAGTTTTCATGTTTATAATTAAAAGTAGATCTGCATCTTGTTTTATGCGTTAGAGGGTTAGCGTTAGGCGCAATGCGTTATAGGGCTTTAAAATTTTAGTAGGTTATTTGCACCGCCAGACAACAACTATGTATTGTACCAAATGTTTTATCCTGAATAGTATTGGGCTTTATATCTGCCTGTGTATCCTATAGGAGTCCACACTTCACCTGGTGCTGAGACTCCGTGGTGGTGCTAAGAAGAGAAAGAAGAAGTCTTACACCACCCCCAAGAAGAACAAGCATAAGAGAAAGAAGGTCAAGCTTGCTGTGCTCAAATACTACAAGGTAAGATAGCTGCATGTTTGAGCTGCAGCGTATGAAATATTTCATTCACACTGTACAATCAATTGTCTTTGTGACCTGCAACTCTAAAGCTGCTTTAACTGAGAGGAAACCTTACACTTTGTATGATTTACCGGAGAGACTACACTAAACTACTACCCACTGCTGTACTAATACTTTGCCATTAGAATAGTCCATTATATCTGTCTGGTCTGTAAAAGTGCTATAAAAACAATTGGGTCCATACCAATAACTGAACTTTCCAATGCTGCTTATTAAGGTCCAGAGAAAACTGTGGTTTTAAAGTACCCGGTCACTGCATGACAAAATAGCACAAATCAGTCAGCAAACGGCTATCTAAATTCTGTACAAATGTTAAAGTTGTTTTATGTCTTAAAGGGAAAATCACTCAGCCTCATAGTTTGAGCTGACATGTGACAATTAAACTGTCACACGTTGGCTCATTAGATTGGGACGTGAGTGAACACACATACCGTCGCTCGCTCACGTCCCTGCAGTGATTCCCCCGCTCTGATCCTCCAGCGCTGACTGGAGGGACGGACTAGATAGGCAGAGCCAGCTGTCACTCACGCAGCTGGGTGGATCTCTACAGTAATGTCGGGATCCATCCCGGCTGTGGCGGTCTCAGTTTCCCTCAAGCTGTAGCGCACGATATACTGAGCTTTGGGTCATGGGAGGATGCTAGTATATGTCCCCCCGTGACCCTTAGAGAACTAAGGGGGAAACACCCCATGGTTCTCTTAATACATTATTTGCATTAAGGTAAATGCCCTGCTACCCTTCAATGCGCCCCCAACACAGGGTCCGCTGACTCCTGGAGGATCTGCTCGGTTTCCCCAACGCTTTGTGTTGAGGGGCAGGATCCTTAGGCCACTGAGGTCAGGGCAGCAATAGGCTACAGCACCTGCCTGTCAAATTACTGTGAAGAGGCGGGAATGGGGGAGTGACTTGTCAAGCGCAGTGTGTGCATGCGTGGATGCACACAGCTCGGCTCAGTTCCCAGCCGGGAGCACGCAGAGGTGTTTCCTTTGCAACCTGCTAGGCAAAGGAGACACTTGTAAACAGGAGGGAAGGGGGCAGCAGTATGAAAGCTGCTAGAAGCAAATTAAATAGAGATGCACCAATACTGTTTGACCGAGTACTCGTACTCGCCCAAATGCTCGATACTTAACCCCGATAACGGAACTTCTGGTCAGAGGGAGATGTCCTCTTACCGGCAGTACCGCAAAGGAATATGAAGCCGGCTTCTCGGCCAATCAGGCTGGAAGCTTCCTGTTTAGCCGGGAAGCTGGCTCCATGCTCTTGGAAGTACTGGTTTTGGTATCGGCAAGTACCAAAAGATAAATATCGGTCCTGGTACTCGATGGCGAAAAACTGGTATTGGAGCATTCCTAATGGTACAATTTAAAATGAGGAGAAAAAACCCAAACTCCTTAAATAGCCATATACAGTGCTGATTTCAAATAAAAGGGGTTTAATGCCACTTTGATTTCTTCACTGTGGGCACATTAATTTTAACAGTTATAACTCGTCTGGTGCTCTATCAACCGTGTACAAGGTGGCACCAATCTTACAAGATTTCAGGTGCGCAAGAGATTGAGGACATAGGCCAGTGGGGAAGTGACTGCATTATTGTGGGAAATACTAGGATTGGTCACTTCCAGATGTTTGTGAGACAAGCTGGGCAAATAACTTGGCTTACACATTTCTGGTGCCTTTTGTGCTCTATCTTGAAATGTGTAGATGCTGAACTGTAGTGACAGGCTCACTTTTATTAGTAGGTTTGTCTTTATCTGCTGTAGGTGCAGCTTGTATGAATGGCATTGTTAATATAATCTCATATGTCTTGCAGGTTGACGAGAATGGTAAAATCCACCGCCTGAGGCGTGAATGTCCATCAGATGAGTGTGGTGCTGGAGTCTTCATGGCCAGTCACTTTGACAGGCACTACTGTGGAAAGTGTTGTCTGACTTATTGTTTCAACAAGCCTGAAGACAAGTAAAATGTACATGTGTTAATAAAACCAGTCAACAGATGCTGCGTGTCCATGCTTTTTATTTATAAAATGTCTGACTTTTACAGAATTTTACATTAGACCACAAAGGCCAAAGCACTTCACAGCGCCCCCTCATTCAAAGTGCTGCACAGGATTTCTTGTAATGGTCTGAAGCCAGCAGTGAAAAAACTGCAATTACTTTTCTTTAGTTATGGCAATGATCAGGTTGTAGATATTTCCCAGAGTTCTTGTTGCTCTTAGAAGACTGAGCCTGGTCATACTTCAGGCATGCCCTCAACACTGACCTGGGGATTTGGTTCTTGATAAAATGTCTGCAAAGATGATATAATGGGATTAAATTAAGTTTACTTAGCTAGATTTTTGGGCTTGGTTGTTGCCTTCAACTGACTCTTGGGACACTGCCTATGGTTAACATGGAGAGGAGGAACATTTTCTATTCCTACCAGCCCGCTTTAGATTAAGACTCCTGCTAGGATAGTACCAGACATCCCATTGGTCACTTGTCTGTAAGGGCCTATTTATGCTTCTGGTCCAGTGATGGCATGAGCCATTCATTTTCACTGGCACCACAATGCATTGAGGTGAGCTGCATTAGAAAGATGTGTTTGGTTTTCCCAAGTAATCTCCCAGGACAGCATCTGAGAGACAGTCTCAGATGCTGTCCTGGAAGATTCCTGGAAACAGAGTTACCAGGTACCTAACTCAGTTTTTTTTGGTGTTGGCAGCTTATTATTATGAATTGGTGCCTTAATGCAATGCATGACAAAACACAGGTCAACGCAGCAATGCTGAGTGAGAATGAGACCTTGAAGACATCCTGTCACCAGTGTAAAAAAACAAAGGTCATGGCACAGAATCAAGGATATTATACACTCACCAGCCACTTTTATTAGTTACACCTTGCTATTCCCAGGTTGGACCCCCTTTTGCCTTCAGAACTGCCAGAATTCTTTTGTGGCATAAATTCAACAATGTGCTGGGAACATTCCTCAGATTTTGGTCCATTGTGACATGATCACATCACACAGTTGCTGCAGATTTGTCAGCTGCACATCCATGATGCTAATCTGTTCACCACATCCCAAAGGTGCTCTATTGGATTGAGATCTGGTGATTGGAGTACAGTGAACTCATTGTCATGTTCAAGAAACCAGTTTGAGATGTGAGCTTTGCGACATGGTGCATTATCCTGCTGGAAGTAGATGGGTACACTAGTCGTAAAGGGATGGACATGGTCAGCAACAATACTCGGGTAGACCATAGCATTTAAACAATGCTCAATTGGTACTAAGGGGCCCAAAGTGTTCCAAGAAAATATCCCGGACACCATTACACCACCACCAGCCTGAGCCATTGATACAGGGCAGGATGGATCCATGCTTTCATGTTCGTCAAATTCTGACCCTACCATCTGACTGTTGCAGACTCATCAGACCAGGCAATGTTTTTTTCCAATTTTGGTGAGCCTGTGCGAATTGTAGCCCCCTTTTCTCCAATCATCTTCCAGGACAGCAACCTGAGAGATGATTGGCTCTTCAGTCTACAGGAAACAATCAGACAAGGTTAAAAACCCCTCCCACCCCCCTCCTTGATTGTGTTTCTTACCGTCTGGGTCAGCGCAATGTTTGTTTCTTTGATCCTGACTGGATGGCCTTGAGGTCAGCTGTCACCCTCCGTGTGGCTCTGCTGGGGTACTGGGTTCCTGAGCATTGCCTTCCTGTATTGCAGAGGTTGTTTCCCGAAAGACAGATAGCTGGGTCTCTCCCAAGCCTAGGGGTAGAATCTCAGCCTATCTTTCCCCCAGGCTATTTGCACCTCTGGGGGACAAGTCTGCAGCCCAATTAGCAGTACCGCCTTCTGCCTCAGCTTCTAAGGCATTGAAGAAGAGTTGTGGCAGTTGCAATATTAAGTTGCCTCTGAATTGCTCCTTTGTGAACAATGCATACAGAAGGTTATGTTGAGTGAATCTTCATCAATTATGCAGGACTTCATGGTCAGTATGCATAATGAGATGGTGGCTACTGTGCAATCTTTCAAAAATGTTTTTTTGGAACTTTTGCCAATAACTACCTCCTCGATTGCCTCCGCTGGGCCATCTGGAGGTTCGTTTCTGCCTTGTTCACTTTCTAGTACTGCTTTTACTTGAGTAGAAGAGAAAGAGGAGCATTCTGGGTTAGATACTGACCGTTCCCTAGAGGAAGGAGAGACTGTCGAAGGGAATGTGGAGGTTCAACCGCCACGTCACCTTTTTGCTGTAGATATGTAAGATCTGTTGCAGGTTATTTATACTACTGAGCAGATTCCTGACCTTCCTAAAGCTTGTTCTGTACAAGATAGGCTTTACAGGGGATTGCAGGATTCAGAGGGTAGAGTGTTTCCTTTCCATCAAACTGAAAGATTTTGTTTTGAATGGAAGGACCCTGAGAGGAAGCATTTGGCCTTTCGATCTTGGAAAAGGCAGTTTCCTTTTGGGAAAGAAGAGAAATATTTTAAATGCCCTAAATTAGACGCAGCATTATCGCAAGTGTCTAAGAAAAAGGAGCTCTCCTTTCTGGATCCAGGAAATCTGAAGGATCAGATGGATCGCAAAGCAGAGGCCTTGTTGTGAAAAGCATGGGATGCAAATTATTCTGCTATGACCCCGGCTTTGGCCTCCACCTGTGTGGCTAGGAACTTAGACTTGTGGTTGGAAAGGGTTGCACAGCATGTTTCCCTAGGGGCCCCGACGGAACAAGTTATAGATTCTCTATCAGTTGTAGGTAAAGCAGTTGCATATCTGGCTAATGCTGCGGCTGAATCAGTTAGAGCATCGGCTAGATCAGCAGCTCTTCTCAATTCGGCTAGGGGAGCCATCTGGTTAAAATCTTGGGAGGGGGAAGTTTCCTCTAAATCCAAGTTGTGTGGGTTGTCCTTTGAAGGGAAGTTACTTTTCGGTCCAGGCCTTGAGGACGTGTTAACTAGATCTTTAGAGAAAGGGAAGAAATTCCCTGAGAAAGAGAAATTTTTTGAAACCGTAGATTTTTTTCGAGGCTCCCAGGACTAGAAAAAACGGAGGGAGGCCTCAGGAGCAGAGGAAAAGATGGCCCTTTAGCAAAAAATAAGCAAAAAGTGGATTTGCTCTTTACTCCAACAAAGAGTCAAACATTGAAAGGGACAAGGAGACGCCACATTGAAAGTGGGAGGGAGACTCTCTTTTTCTTCCCTGTTGGGTAGAAGTCACACAAAATCAGTACATACTGGATTTGATAAGAGAAGGTGTGCGGTTAGAGTTTTAAGCTCCCCCTCCACAAACTTTTTTTCTTACCCCTCTGCCAAGAAATCACTTAAAGGCAAGATGTAATTGTCCCGGTTCCACAAGATCAAATATTTCAGGGGTTCTATTCCCATATTTTTCTTGTACCCAAGCCAGGGGGCAAGTTCAGGTTAATACTGAACCTGAAAAAGTTGAACAACTATCTCCTGTTCAGAAGGTTCAGGATGGAGAACATATATTCGGTCCACAGGATTTTGCAGAAAGATGTGTTCATGGTGACCTTGGACTTAAAGGATGCGTATCTCCATGTTCCAATTTGGTCAGGTCATCAAAGATTCTTGAGATTTGCCATACAGACAAAAAGGGGGATTCTCCATTTTCAGTTCCGGGCCCTGCCTTTCGGACTCTCGGTCGGCTCCAAGAATCTTTACAAAGATCCTTTCAGAGGTAGTCTCCTACCTTCACATACAAAGGGTTTCCCTGATTCCGTATTTAGACGGCATCATCCTGTTCGCCCCTTTCCGAGGAGAAACTTTTACGGAACTTGGTGATAGTCAGGGAGACGCTCGAGAGTCTGGGTTGGCTGATCAAGCTGGAGAAATCCTCGCTGATTCCGTCACGTTGCAGGACATTCCTGGGGTTTCGGATCAATTCAATATCCCAAAAATCCATAAGGGCGGATCTCCTATCCTTAAGGCAGGTTATGAGGATCCTGGGGGTCATGACTTGTACAATTCCAGCAGTGACATGGGCTCAGTTGCACTCCAGGCACCTTCAGTCCTTTCTGCTTTTCCATTGGGATCACAAGAAGGATTCCCTGGAGAATCAGGTCTCCTTACCCGTAGAGTTACGTCATTCTCTTGAGTTGGTGGTTAAATCCACTGACCTTGACGCGAGGCAGGTCTTGGTGTCAGCTGACTCCCGTGAAAGTCACTACGGATGCGAGCTCGCAGGGATGGGGAGCTCATTCTCTGGGGTTACAGGCTCAGGGGTTTTGTGGATGCGTCCTCCAACCTAAGAGAACTGTTAGCAGTAAAACAGGCCTTGTTGGCATTCCAGCCCGAGCTGGAAGGGCGGGAGGTTCTGATTTTTTCGGACAATGCTACGACTGTAGCATATCTCAACCGTCAGGGGCGGACCAGGTCTCCCAGTCTCCTGCAAGAGGCAGTTCAGTTCCTGTGGGTGGAGGAGCATTTCGTCTCCATTTCCGCAGTCCACATAAAGGGGACTTCCAACGTGATAGCAGATTATTTAAGTCGAGCACCCATTCTTCAGGGTGAATGGGAGCTTCATCCCGAGGTTTTCTCCCAGATAGTCGACAGGTGGGGAATGCCCTCGGTCGACGTCTTTGCGACAAGGAAAAACAGAAAGGTGCCTCTCTTTTCTCTTTCAAGGGAGAGGGATTCAAGCGGGGTGGATGCTCTGCCACAGGACTGGGAGTTCCCTCTAGGCTATGCGTTTCCTCCTCTTTTTCTTCTCCCTCAAGTGATTCAGAAATTAAGTCGCTCAGATTGCAGGATCATTTTGATTGCTCCATGGTGGCCCAAAAGGATGTGGTTTCCAGAACTTCAAAAGAAGAACAGTTCAGCCTCCATGGATCTTACCCTTCAGGCCGGACCTTCTGCTCCAGGGGCCGGTATTGCATTACGATCCGAAATTCTTTCGCTCTACGGCATGCATGTTGAGAGGAGGATCCTAGAACATAAAGCCCGTTCTCAAAAGGTAGTGAATACACTGCTAGCCAGTCGGAAGCTAGTGACACGGAGGATTTACAGCAAGGTTTGGAAGGTGTTTTCCTCATGGTGCGCAAAGAAGCAGATCTCTAGCCCAGTTCCAGTTATTCTGGACTTCCTTCAGGAGGGTGTGGATAAGAAGTTGGCACTAAGTACCTTGAGGGTGCAAATCTCCGCTCTCTGTTTTTCTGGACAATAGATTAGTGGAAGATGCATTGATTAAACGTTTTTTTTTATAGCAACAGAACGCATTACGCCTTTGTCAGGTAAATTGATTCCTCCTTGGGACTTGTCCCTGGTGCTGACTGGTCTTACAAAGGATCCCTTTGAACCCATTGAAGACTTGCCTGTCAAATGTTTATCCTTAAAGACGGCTTTTTTTGTTAGCTGTGACTTCAGCCCGCAGGGTGGGCGATCTCTCTTCATTGTCTGTTAAGGAGCCTTATATTACTGTTTTTCCAGATAGGATTGTCCTCAGACCGGACCCATTATATCTGCCTAAGGTAGCCACTACGTTTCATAGGTCCCAGGACATTATTTTGCCTTCGTTTTGTGAGAATCCAAGAACACCTGGGGAGGAAAGATTCCATTGTCTGGATGTCAGGCGATGCCTGCTGCGATACATGGAGGTTACTAAGGACTTTAGGAAATCCAGCCAGTTGTTCGTACTTTTTGGTGGTTGCAAGAAAGGTAGCATGGCTTCAAAAGCCACCATTGCTAGATGGATTCGGCAAGCCATCTCTACGGAGAAAAGAAAGAGGATAGGACTATCCCAACTTCATTGAAAGCCAATTCAACAAGATCTATGGCAACTTCCTGGGTGGAAAAGACCCGAGCATCCGTGGATCAGATCTGCAGGGCTGCCGTTTGGTCCAACCAAGACACCTTTGTTAAACGCTACAGGGTGGAAGTCCTGTCTCAACGGGATTTGGCCTTCGGCAGGAAAGTTTTGCGGGCAGTGGTCCCACCCTAAGGTAGGCTTGTGTATATCTTGCTTATCTCTCAGGTTGCTGTCCTGGAAGATGATTGGAGAAATCTACAGTTAGTCTTACCAGTAACTGTATTTCTCAGAATCTTCCAGGACAGCAAGCCCACTTCCCACCCTTACTGGATTTTTAAGTTGTCTAGTGGTTCCCCTCGTGCACTGGTGGAGGTATTCTACTTTAATCTCAACTGAGGGACGAGGGGGGTGGGAGGGGTTTTTAACCTTGTCTGATTGAGTTTCCTGTAGACTGAAGAGCCAATCATCTCTCAGGTTGCTGTCCTGGAAGATTCTGAGAAATACAGTTACCGGTAAGACTAACCGTAGCTTTCCTGTTCTTAGCGGACAGGAGTGACACCCGGTGTGGTCTTCTGCTGCTGTAGCCCATCTGCTTCAAGGTTCGATGTGTTGTTCATTCAGAGATGCTCTTCTGCATACCTCAGTTGTAACGAGTTATTTGAGTTACTCTTTCCTTTCTACCAACTTAACCCCTTCGTGACTGACGACGTACAGTGTACGTCGCCAGCATCGGGGCTGTTTAAACAGACTCCCGGTGACTTTTGCCGCCGGGACTCTGTTTAAACATGTAGAGCCGACTGTCGGCTTTACAACAGAAGCGATCCTGGCGACTTACCTGTCGCCAGATCGCTTCTGCGTCCCGAAGAAGGGGCCGCCCCCCCCCACCGTGCTTCCCGGGCTCCGATCTTGGTGTCCGCGGGGAGCTGGGGAGGAGGTCGACGAACTTCCGTTCATCGATCCCCTCCCCGTTCTATGGGACCGGGAGCGATGCAGATTGCATCACTTCCGGTCCCTGGGCTGTCAGTTCTGGGCTCCTGCAGCCCAGCTATAAGCTATTGAAGTGCGATCTGCACTTCAATAGCTTATTTCCAGTGTAAAGGTGACACTGAGGGTCTTTTGGACCCCCAGCATCACCTTAAAGAGGACCTGTCACCACCATCTGCTATTACATGGGGGGGCTTGCAAGCCCCCCCATGTGATAGCAGTCAAAGTAAAGTAAAAAAAAAAAAGTTTTTTAAATTAAATTTAAATAAAATAAATCTAATAATAATAAAAAAAATTTAAAAGTCCCCCGCCCCCGCGAGCACGCGCGTCGCCACGTAAACACGCGTCGGGTGCGCCTACGTATGAAAACGACGAACGCGCTACACATGTTGGGTATCGCCGCGCACGCCGGAGGGAGAGCAATAATTCTAGGGCCAGTATTTTGGGGTATCTCTAAATTGATGACCTGTGGGGACTTTTTGGGGTACTGGGGTTTTTCGCCGTTTTACGGATGCACGCAATTTGTGACCTGTTGGGTATCGTTTTACTCGTTGTAACCTCATCTTTTATATTTCATTAAAAAAATTGGTATTTTGTTGTGTTTTGGGGCATTTAATTAAATTTTTCACTAAATATTGGGGTTTAATAAGGAGTTGCGCTAATATTGCGCAACATAAAAATTTGCAACTACCACCATTTTATTCTATAGGGTCTTGGCATTCAGAAAATATATAATGTTGGGGGGTTTTAAGTAATTTTCAGGCCTAAAATGTGTAATACAACATGGGGACAAAAAAATGAAAAAAAAAGGCCTCAGTCATGATGGGGTTAAACCAGTCTGCCCATTCTCCTCTGATAAGGCATTTTCATGGTTGTGTGTAAAAATCCCAGTAGATCAGCAATATTTGAAATACTCAGACCAGCCTGTCTGGCACCAACAACCATTCCACGTTCAAAGTCACTTAAATCCCCTTTCCTCCCCATTCTGATGCTCGTTTTAAACTTCAGCAAGTCGCCTTCACCACATCTAGATGCAGAAATGCATTGAGTTGCTGCCACGTGATTGGCAGATTAGCAATTTGTGTCACCAAGCAATTGAACAGGTGTACCCAATAAAGTGGCTGGTGAGTGTATATCTTTTAATGCACATTCATAGCTGTAAAAGCCTCCCTTGTGTAAACATCAAATCTCAACAAGACTGCTACTGTGCCTGGGAAGGTGCACAGCTCTAGAAACGTAACATTGAATAAAAGGAAGAGGTCCATTTGTGGGGCAGTTGCAATGTTCTGAGTAGGGGCACAGGACATGAGGAGAAATTGAAGGGGATACAGTGACCTATCAGTCTAAAGCTGCCCATACACCTTGCGATCATCGGACAACACTTTTCGTCAAACCATCATACGATTTTCAATTATCGCAAGGTTGGAATAGGGTAATTAAAAGAAAGCACCTGGACGAATTGCGGTACTGTCTGCGCATGTGCAGTGTAAATCAAACGAATTTTGACGTATGGCACCACCAACCTTGCCAAAATCGTATGATCGACCAAAGTTTTCTAATTTGCTGGTTAGTCCAAAGTCTATCGATTGTACAGTATTTGCAGTTTTACACTGCCCATGAACCTTACGAATATCAGACGAAACCGCGATCGCATACGAAAATCAGCCAATATTCGTAAGGTGTATGGGCACCTTAAAGGGGGCACGCTGTGCACCCTAATGCTGAAGAGGCAAAGGACCGACTAAGATACACAATACCCACCCAACCCACATAAAGAGGTGGGGGCCTACCTTCATGCAGAAGGCATTATAGAGGGGTTGATTGACTGCAAGTCCTATGTGTTTAGGGCTGGTTCACACCTGGGCGTTTTACAGTGCGTTCCTACGCGCTGTAAAACGCTCAATATGTGAAAACCAATGATTGCCTATGGGCATGGTTCCCACCTGGGCGTTTTACAGCGCGTAGGAACGTGCTGCAAAACACCCTACGCCCAAAGAAGTACAGGAGCTTCTTTGGGGCGTATTTGCCGCGCATATCTATTAGGATACAGCCGGATAGCCCTTGGAAAACACGCATTTGTCACGCGTTTTTTTACCGCAAATCGCGGTCGAAACGCACGGCAAACGCTCATATTCGGTATGCCTAGGTGTGAACCCTGCCTAAGTGTAAGTTGGAACCTCTGGGCACCTAATGCAGAAGGGTGGGATTTCTCTGACCTTACACGTCATGACCCGCCTCCTGATTGGGTAGGAAGCATGGCTTCCTTACCAATCAGGAAGCTGAGACGCAAGTCATGACGTGCCACCCGGCTTCCTGATTGGCTAGAAAGCCAGCTCCACTTGTTGGTAAGCAGCCTGGCCTCCTAACCAATCAGGACATCATGATCTGCCTCCCTTGCTCCCTCTGCCTGAAAGTTCCAGTATCGGAGGTATCTAAACATTTGGGCGAGTACTCGCCCAAATACTCAGTATGGGTGCATCCCTAGGGACCAAGACTATTGGCCATGACAGGTGTAATTACAGGAAATAGGCCCTGACATATAGGCCCATACAATTGCAGCCTTTTACAGATTTATTCTCAGTATCTCATCCAGGATGACATTCTTCTTACCAGACATTATGAAAATAAATATTAATCTGACCCGTCTCACAGAATTCACAAACATCCGTTTTATGTAACATGTGGAACTGCATTTAAATACATCTTGGATATAGACGATATCCATCCTTCATGTAGAAAAGAGCATGTTTCTAGACAATTTCTAGGATTATATAAAAGAGACCCTGTCACCAGTTAAAAGCACAGAACACTTACTGTGTATTTACTTTTCATAAATGAGTTTTAATTCACTTGCAATGTGCTAAAGAAAAAGAATAAAAAACAGACTACTCAAGAAGAGTAAGTTCCCTAGTACAGCCCCCTTCCCTCCTTGCACATCATAGCCCTCTCCTCTAATGAGGGTGTCTAACTTTTGTCTGTGCTGACCCAGCTCTTCCACCCCACCCCTCACTACATAACCTTTTATGTAGCTGCCGGGGGAGGAGCAAAAGTGAATACTATAGATTGTTAATTGAGTGACAGCTCTGAGTCTGCCGATATCACATGCAAGATGGCGATGCGGCATCTCGGGCTGTTTGGATGTCTACACAACGGAGGCTTTTACAGGTAAATAACATCAACATACATTAAATATCATCTTATGGCAAGATTGTTGTAGAAATGAATGGTCTGGTGACAGGGTCTCCTTGTCCTATAGAAACCAATCAGAATTTACGTTCCCTTTCTCTGACTCAATGAGATTGAAATTGGAATTGTGTCCATTACTTAATTCTCACTGCCAAATAAAAGAAGCCTCTTTAGCTTTATTTTAACAATATGCTACAGAGCGCAACAATATGAGGAACGCCAAGCGCATAAGATGTGACCAGGACACATGTCAAGTCCTTCTGTACACATGCAGGTATCAGACCAGTGTGTATGTCTGAAATAAACAGCCCTGGTCTCCTTGCTTATCTTGAATGAAGATATCCAAACTGACTCAATGTTTTCTTTCTTTAGGTCAAAGCATTGGCGAATCTCCAGACCTTCGGGATTGGCAGAAACACTGAAAAATGCCCTGTGAAGATAGAACATTTGTGAACTTTCAATTAATAAGACAGCTGAAAACAAAATACAATAGAGGAATGAGGTCTTGTCTTCCCAGGAACTAAACCTGCAAACCAAGGGATCCAATAAAAATGTGTACATTGAAGTCAGGTGACTGGGATACAAAAAGGTATAGCATTCAATGATGACTAAAGCTGGCCATACACCTATAGATTATCTGCAGATTTTCTATGGTCAGATGGAAAAAGTGCAACAGATTCTTCCATCTACGCTAAACTGTGTGCATGGCGGAATCTCCCGCTGGGCCCAGCTTCAGTATCTTGCTAGTCGGCCCCGCTGGCTGTCAAAATACCTGAACAATCTGATTGGATGCAGGCATTGTTCAGGTATTTTGTGAGCCAGCGGGGCCGACTATCAAGATACTGAAGCTTGGCCCAGTGGGAGATTCCTCCATACACACAGTTTAGCGTAGATGGAGGAATCTGTTGCACTTTTTCCATCTGACCATAGAAAATCTGCAGATAATCTATAGGTGTATGGCCAGCTTAAGAGTCATTTGTTAAAGCTGAAGTCACATAGCGAGCACTCCAAGTGTAAGCCACTATTTTCACCAAGTTTTAAACTTATAATAATATAACAATAATCTTCTGTTACATGGTTCAGTATACTTAAAAAAGGGTCTAGTTATAAAGCCAAAATGACCCTGCGAATTTCTGTTAACGTTCGTTCTGTATAAATAGAGGCAAAAATAAATGTTCTGGAGCATACTTTTTCAGGTTAAATGTAATGTAATACCACATTATGGCCACTTGATGGAGCTGAGGAGCATAGCAATTAAGTATTCCTCTGCTCCATCTAGTGGCCATAATGCGGTATTACATTTAACCTATTCACACAGAACAAATGTTCACAGATTTGCAGGCGAATGAAATCAGCAAATTGTTTATAAATAGACCCCAAAATCAGTTTGTTATTCCATACTGGGAAATGATAAATGCAGAAGTTGCTAACATGCTAAACTAGCCTTGGGCAGAGTTGCGGATGCACTTTAAGGTTTAGTGGCCTTGTAAGACCATTTTAATGCTTTAATGACAGAGTTTGCATGTTAGGTTAAGGACTTTTTTCATCGATAGTAATGGTTACAAAAACGATTAACAATAATGCTTCTACAGGCCTTTGCTGCCCAGCAACATAACCTAGTAATATGTGGTAGTTCTGGGACTGCACAGTGCAAACACCTTTGAGACAGTTACAGCAAGATGGTTGAACCTATGGACAGAGCATGCCTGGTTTGCTAGAAACTCAGACTATGCAAATGGGACACCTATGCAATTAATTTCAGACCCTCCTGGAAGTGTGCGTGTTCATTCAACAATTTCTTACATCTTCAGACACTGCCATCAGGAGATTCCACTACACCGAGGTCGTTATAAAGCCTGAGAAGGTGCAGTGTGACTTCCTTGTAATGACTACAGAAAGTGGGAGCTCAGAGGCCAAGCACCACCACCAGAGTCTTCAATAAGTATAATAACCTGGTTGGAAATAAACCCACTTCTAGCTTCCCAAAAAATATATTTCAGGAGGACACTCCATGATCT
>NW_017307012.1:666277-668712 GCF_000935625.1 Nanorana parkeri
CTAGATGAATTTTTCAGGACAGTGGTTACTGTTCTCCTGAGAAGGTTGGCATTAGGTGGTTATTCCAAGTTTGCCGTGAAGAACAATCGCCCTCACATGTGTCTATGGCTTGCCTCAGCCTTTCACTAATAGTTATCTGTATCACATTTGCGATGTCTGTTGAGCCTAGAACAGTAAACATTTTTACCTTGAAAAAGACGGATTAAAATCCAGGATCCCATGATGTTCTCCTTGGTATTGTCTTCTCCTCAAAGCAAATGATTTCATCTCCAACTTCTATTTCAATGTCACTATCTTCAATACTTAGGCCACACTCTACTCCTGTCTTGACGATCTGCACATCATTCTTGTGGTGCTTCAGAGACGTCAAAGTGCCTTCAGAGGAATAATAATTCAGTTTATGTCATCATAGAGAAACTGAAATGGAACAACTAGAAGATGCCGCTCGTCTCTTACCTGTCCAGATAACATTATTCTTGCGCTTTAATTTAAATTTCATTTTTTTTTCTAGGGCGCCTTTTTGAACTCTGCACCCCGCCACCTGGACGACCTTATTCCCCGCAGTAACATCAAATAAAGCCAGAACAGATGCTTCTCCTGGAAGAACACAACATTGAGGATTAATGGTCAATTGCAGAGTCCAGAACTGTAACCGAAGTCAGTAAATGTTCTGCCAAGCTGTGCTAGCGAAAGTCCAAAGACAAATCTAATAGTACATATGACGTTACTTTTAGGTTTTCTTCTAAAAAATGGCTGAAATGTATGCAAGTAAATGTTCTCTTCATTCAAGAACTTTAAAGAGACTCTGTCTGTACAATATCTTCTTAAACAACCTTTGACTGCTGCAACATTTATTTTGTAGCCTAAGCAGAGTTACCTCTCAGAACATTGTCACTTCCCAGAGTGACAGAGCCTTGGATTTCCAGGCCATCACTCCCACCCTGGCCGTGCCATAATTAATCTCTTACTTCTGCTACCATCATACCCTCACAACACTGGATAGTAACATTGCTGTTTTACTATAGCTCAATGTGCTCCCAGAGAAACCGTCTCTTCCCATCTTGTGACATTTTGCTGGCAGCAGAAGTATCAGATTGATAACAACGTGCGCAGCACAGTGGCATATAAAGATATTAAAGTCAAAAGGTTTTTAAGCTATTTCAAATGCTAATCAAATCACTTACAATGGATTCTGATGTGGCTCCTTTCCCTTGCAGGGTCCTATGGAGCCACCCTTGTGTGTACGAGTAAGCGGTGTGTGTCTTCACAAACACACAGGCATAGGAAGGAAAGCCACTATCCTGCCCCCTCCTCCAAGCTAGTAGATAGACAGCTGCTGGAGACTGCTCTGTCCTTTGTAATCCTGTACTGGACAGAAAGTTCAGAGAAGCCGAGCTGAGAGAGTTGGAGCTGTTCTGAATCATGACAACTAAGTGGGCAAAAATGAAAAAAAATAATTCTTGGCTGGGCAATGTATATTTGTTTGATCTGGAATCATTATTGAAAAAAGTTTGAGTGTTTAATACTACTTGAACAGTTAGCACTTGAAGTTGAAGCACTGGTTTGAATCCAAGCCAAAACACTATCTGCATGGAGTTTGAATGTTCTCCCTGTGCTTGCGTAGGTTTCCTCTGGGTACTCTGAGTTCCTCCCGCATTCTAAAGACCTGCTGGTAGGTTTTTAGGCTCCTGTTTAAAATTGGTCCCAGCATGTGTGGGAGTGTATGTATGTATGTATGTATGTATGTATATATGCGAGATAGGGACCTTAGAGTGTAAGCTCCATGAGGTCAGGGACTGATGTGAATGTGCAACTATGTAAAGCACTGCGTACAATGACAGCACTATATAAATACCTGTAATAAATAAATAGTGTCAAAAGGGAAGCAGCTGAAGATTGAGACTCTGACACTGCAGGATGTGGAATCGGTGGTGATAATGCCGCATAGGCACAAACTGCTGCAGCAGTGAGAGAGCTAGTATACCTACATATCATACACACTTTAGAACAGTAGTACACCTTGGAAATGTTCACCTGAAAGAAGCCACCAATACACTCCCAACTATTTGGGACAATCCTTCATCCCAATAAGCTGCGTCACACTGACAGTACATGCTGCAAACTGCCCGCACACTCTCAGCCATTCCTATCAGACCTAATTCAATAAAGGAAGAAAGGGGCTTCCCAGAACTCTCTGCACACCTTTTACAACCTCTTCTGTTGCTGGGATCAGTTTACTGCTCAGCTCTTCCTTCAGATCTTCAACAAGATGGTAGATAATCTTATGGAGTTTGATGGGGATGTTGTTCTTAGCTGCAAGCTGCTGGACAGGTTTGTTAGCATTCACATTGAATCCATAAATATAACCTGGATAATTAAATGAACAAAAAAAAAAAAAAAAAAAAAAAGGGTTTAAAAAAAAAAGAAAAAAAAAA
>NW_017307012.1:668901-684153 GCF_000935625.1 Nanorana parkeri
AAAAAAAAAAGGGGATTCTAACCTGATCTGGTTATTGCTGTTCTTTGTACAGGCTAAAGAATCTCCAGAGCTTGATTATAAGGCTATTGCATGTTACTAAGGAGCTTTGTGATGTACGGGAACATCAAGCAGACAGCAGAGAAAGATTTATAGATATAAAAGTTACCTATAGGCTGGAGACAATACATCAGCTTGACAAATATGCAAAAAATATAGGAGACACGAAAAACAAACAAACCCAATATGATATAACAATGGAACATTCAATTTAAACAAACTTCTTGAAAAGCTTTCATAAGCTTTTCAAAAGATCCCTTATTCTGATTAATCAGACACTACGATCAATCAAAAGGAAGGCGGGGCTTTCCACAAAGCTGATTAATCAGATTAAGAGATTTTAAAAAAGCTTTTCAAGGTTTTTTTTTTTTTAAATTAATAATATTATTATTATTATTTGTATCTTTTTTTGGATTTTAGGTGTGTTTGGTGGCAGTACCATCTCTAGCTGGCTGCTCTAATAGTTTTTCTAAATGGATTTTATTTTTCTGGATCAATACATTATCTTGAACAATATAATAGTTTTTTCTTTTATGAGCCGACATGTGTAAAGCAACTAAAAACACAGTATTGCACATGGCTGCCGAAACCAATATAGGAATATGAGAACGGTTTTAGGTTTATTGCAGAATTTGCTTTCAGCAGCACCTGGGGGTGCATTTGTCATATACACATCAGTCTGCTAGGCTACACCAATCTTTTCTCAACCAGGGTGCCACAGCATTCTGGGGTGCCTTCTGGTCTCTTTAGAGGTGCCTCAATATTTTCAGAGCATCATGCACTTCCATGGTACAGGCAGGCCCGGCCACCAGCATCATCATGGAAACGCATGACGCTATTCCAGAGTGTATGGGATCCATTCAGAATAATGGGAGGACGTTTGCCTCTGTCCAGGCCTGCTGCACCCATGCTACTGCAGCCTGCAATCTGATGTGGAGGTAGGATTTTGATGTGAAAGGGGGAGGGGACTTTAATATGAAGGGGGGAGCGGAGGACAACTCTGATGTAAAGAGGGCTCCAGCTGTGACAGGGGGAGGGAGGGGGGGCGGTAGGACTCTGATGTGAAGGGGGCTCCTAAGGTGAAGGGGAAAATCCCACATTGTTTTGACTGTGTTTTTGCATGGGGTTCCCCCTTAAAATCCATATTGCACCTCTATCTAGGGTAAGGATCTGGCATTGATTTCAGGAAGGGGGAGGCACGCGTAATTTTTTACACTCCTGTCTGGGGTCCCGAATGATTTTGAAGGGTGCCGTGACTGAAAAAAGGTTGAGAGAACATGTACATTAAATTAGGACCCATGTATTTTATTCGAGGTGGCTTCCACATTTTCACTTGCTGCTATTACAAAGCCTGATTATTGTGTTTCATATACAGATAAGTAAAACATTCCCCTCGTAATTTTGGGGAACGTGATATACGCTGAGTGGCCAGATTATTATGACCACCCCATCAGTACTTCGTTGGGCCCCGAGATGACTCCACGAGATGACTTAGTTGGGCCGCCTTGTGACTCCACGAGATGTTGAAAGGTAATGCGAGGAATCTGACACTGCACTGTTGCCCTTCTGTTGTCTGGTCCCAGTTTTGCCACTCTCCGTTCTGCCCTAACATTGACTAGTCGCTGACGGCCACAATTCACACGTTCAGACGCAGATTTTCGGCTGACAGCCCAGTCTTTAAACACTTTAACAATAGCTGCTCTTGAACATTTAACGAATTCTGCTGTTTTGCCGATACTCGCTCCATGGCTCCGAGCGCCAACAATCATCCCACGTTCAAAGGCTGTTAAATCGCATTGTTTACCCATATCTTCAGAAACAAATCACTTCTACTGTCGTGGTAAACAACCTGCTTCTCTATTTATAATGGTCTGGCCCTCTAGCAACTTCAGCGCTAAATTATAGCTAATTTGCCTACAAACGTCAGGTGCTCATAATAATCTGGCAACTCAGTGTATATACACCTGCTCAAAGATGAACTGCAGGGAAACATCTAAAATACAAAGTCAGGGTGCATTTCTTTACTGCAATTTACCAATACAGCTTTGACGACAACCTGCCTCCAGCCTGTGACAGAACAGCGAAGGAGAAAAAGCACACTGCTGTGGAACATATAGTGGGGTGGTGGGGGGTTCTAAAATGTAACTACAAAAGGTGAAAATACACTTTAAGGAATATCTGTAAAAAATAAATCAAGGCAATTGGACTTGCTATATTTTTCTTAAATATGTTTTGCTGTTCATCGGACAGCTTTCTCAATTCAGAAAGACATCATTCTGAATTGAGAAAGATAGCTCTCCAAGATGTTTTGTCCAAATCCAGTTGCCTTGATTTCTTTTCTACAGATATACCATGACCTGGATGAATGAGAACCTTCACAGACACTTTAAGGAATAGTTTTTATCCTGGTGCGATGGTACATCCGAACCAATAACGACATAATTAAGAGTGATTAGTGTTTTTTTCAATATATAGACTCTTTTATAAAAGTTTTATTATTATTGTGTATATAGATTTTTATTATTGTGTACCCGTGTTAAATATTTAATGCACCATTCAAGGAATGCAAATGGAAATTTTAGCTTTAATGACTGCTGAGATGAGCTTGGTTTTCAGTCAGGTCAGACCTGTCCCATAGACTGTACCTGGGAGAGAGGAGCAGTGCAGCATCTGGCTGCCCTCAAGTTTATGTATATTTACAGAATCCAGCGAAAGACAGGAAGTGAGCTGATTATTTTCCTATCTAAATATAAAAATCCCCTTTCCTTGCCGCCTTACCGTTAAACGTTTCTGCAAGAACAATGTCACTCTCACTGATATCCCCGATGCCAAAATGGACCAAGTTCAGTTCACACTCCTCATGAGCATCATATGTGTCAATGACATCAAGAATGGCTTCTAGTGACCCGTCTACATCACCTAGACAAAGAAATGGGGAAGGCATTGACACGTGTAAGAAATATGTTCAGGAACAAAGTTATAAAAGAAAACCTCGGATAGCGCACTGCAGTTCTATTCCATTGATGATGAGCTTTTAGGTCAGGTGGTTTCTGGCAGGAAAGGGCACTGACCATTTTATACTACAGTGGTGACCTAAAGCATGCACAGTACTGCAGAAGGGCTGACTCCCAGTATGGCAAAGGATTACCTAGCAGTAGGCTATGAAATGCCTGATGGGCCAATAGGTGGTACATACAATATAGTAAGACAAGTGTCAAGTATACAACACACAGCACAGTGCACAAAGTGAAGCAGTGTAGAATCTTTTATATACAGCACAGTGTAGTCACTGTGCAGATAACAATTTTCCACCCAGCTCCTTAGATTTTTTGAGTGACAGCTGAGTGGCGTCGGCAGGGCCATCTATGGCCCAAGTTTTGGCCGATTTGGCAGGAATCAGACAAAATTCGAGCTGTATATAGATAGCTTTAGGGATAGGCCAGCTTGTGTGGTCTCTTCTGTTCTGTAATTAAATCCTGTATCATCTAGAAAGGATGAATTAGATAGTCACCTTTTATTATAAGAGGCACCGTGGGATTGTCACTGCTCATCTTTTCCGATGGTCTATGAAATACCAGATGTCTGTTAGCTCTGAACAAGGCTGCATTTTTCTGTTTCCAGTTCATGCCATAGAAAGCATCCAAGGTCTTCCTATGAGTCTGCCTGTGCTCTTGTTGTTTAGCCGATATCAGCTCCAGGTCCTTGTTGAGTCTTTCCTCCTCTTCTACATGTGTCCTCCATTCCACAACTTCTCTGGCCCGTTGCTGGAACGTGTGAAGAACAAGTGGACAGTTATTATAAATAGAACCTTTGCAGCCAACCTATTCACCTTGTAACTACCGATAATGGTTTCCAAAGCTGCATACACACACTCAGACATTTTCATTTTCGTTCAGCCTCAGAGGCTGAATAAAAAGAATACAACAAATTCCTCTATCCACGCAAACAGCATGGCGGAACAAAGCTCACGCTGAGAGCTTTGTATTATGACAGCAGTGCCAGCCACTGCAAGGATACCCAAACAAGGCTGGCAGCCGATAGACTGCAAGCACCATTTCGCTGATGATTTTTCAGCATTTCCCTTCAGCAACAGTTATTCTAATGATCGACTTTTGTCCAGGGAATCGGGCCACCCACGGATCAATTGCTCTGTGTGTACCTAGCTTTAGACACAACTTGACTGGAAGACCAATCCTGGGAGAAGAGAACAATTAAAAGTGAACTCCAGGCAAATAGCTACATGTGACGTTTGATGCCATGTCTGTGAATTGTTTTACCTGCCAAATAAAACCTTTTTGTTTTCATTACATACTTTATTTTAGTGGGCGTGATTACATGTGACCACGTGACCGGTCACACATTCCAACCCAGTCACGATCTATGATAGAACACAGGCAGGTCATAGCTAGTCGGAGGCCAAACAGGGTGCTGCACGTAGCTTCCTGCCCCAGTACTTCTCTCAAGAGTCCTCAGCCCTGATACAAGCAGTGGACTGGTTCTTGGGAGGAGTTATCCAAATATTAAAATGACTTAATGGGTGGCTATCATGCAGATCACTCTAGATAATGTCCACATAAGATTCTGAGCCTCCTTGATTGAAGAGACTGAAATCCAATAAATAAAAAAGGAGCGGGCCAGGGACACTCAGGTTGGGAATGAAAACGCTAGAATATGCTGAATGTCTTCCAGCCAGGTAATGAGGCGAGCTTTCTCTGACTTGCTTCGAATTCTAATGAACACTATGAAAAGCTGAAGGTAAAGCTGGAGTTCAGCTTTATACAAAGCAGTCTGTGCAGGAGCCTAAACAATGAAGGAGCAGAAGCACATTGATCAGGTCATCCCTCTGCTCCCGTTCCTAGTGTTAAACTGACAGAAACGAGAAAAACAATAAAGGACTGGCTCAGAGAACAGACACCCCTAGGGGATCTCAGGAGGCCGATGATGACACAAAATGAAATACATGCGCTAGTTTTAGGTAACATACATTTCATGATTTTCAATAAACACAATAGACCGAGGGAAGATGGCTGTGGGAGTGCAGGAGGCCAAACTAGGGGGCAAGTCTGCCGTGAGGTGCAAGTATATTGTGTATATTTGTCTGTTATTGCAAATGCTCCGGGGGGCTGTAGTGACGTTGGTTCTGCTTTATATGTTGGTTTTATACTCTTAGTGTTCACTGTAAAACAATATGCTCAATGTATCTGTACAGCAGGATCAAGGTGCAGTTTACTGTACCTCAGATTCCACTTCCAGGATTTCATCCCCAGCAGATGGAAGATCTTTCCAGCCAACTATCTCCACGGGCCTGCTGGGCCCCACCTCACTCAGCATGGTGTTGTTTTCATCAAACATCAGCCGGACCTTACCCCAGGCCCTTCCTGCCACCAGCACCGCTCCCTTTCTAAGCGTTCCTCTCTGCACAATGGCTGTGGTCACTGGCCTGGAAAAAAGAGACGGCAATGTTTCAGATCACACATAGGATCATTTTCCATGTAGAACCAGGAAGCACTAAGACTTCACACTGAGAACAAGGCAGAGATCTGCTTGTCCTTCCTGGAGTTAGGACAAGATGTGTGTTCCCACTGTAAGGCTCTGTTCATAATTTTGCAGAAGCGACAGCATGGAAGCACATTGTTTTGTACATTGTGTATAGAGCAGGCCATTGATTTTAATGGGCTGGAGTGCACCTTTTTTTTTGAAAATGTACCACACCTAAATGAGTGGTACTTATTACCATGTGCTTTAATGTAATTTAATGCATGTGAAAGAGCATGGAGCAGCAAGGTGCGCTGGGGGCCATAAACAATAAATGGCACCGCAGCACATCTTATAGAGTCATAAGCATTTAGGTGTGCTGCAGCAACGCTCACCTTTCTGTACATTGCTGCACTGCAGATATTACCAGAGTCTGAGGACCTATATGGATGGCATCAGTTTGAGACGCTTCTGAGATCTTTCAGAAATCAGTGACCGGTGCATTAGACCCGCTTCAAGTGGATTTTGCATTCCCATTAGACTTGTATGGAAATGGAAAACTGGTTCATAACAAAAACCGGCCTGCACATACCCCAAATCAGATCTGAGGTGGCATGAATTCTATAAAGAAAAGGGGATGACTGCTAAGTGATGAGAGATTGTTTTATATGCTGGATAACAATCACTTCTTTGACTCCGAGTGCTTGTTATCATATGGGTGTTAAAACCGACCTAACATCAGTTATGGTTTTTTTCATGCCAAGTTCCTGCATGCTAATTAATGTGTACATGTAACACTTACTTGTATTTATTATCTTAGAGCTAAGTTTATGCCCTCATCTGCTTATCTCTCCATAATGACAGTGCCAACTTTGTTCTGGCATTATCCAGGGCCACTATGTACTTCATGGACTTAGATGTTGGCCCAGAGATGACACAATGTTAATCCTGGTGCATGTGCAGTTCTTTGCTGTCTTCAAAAAGGTGCCGCTGATGCAGCCACAGTCAATGGTCACTGGGGGAGAAGAGACTGAAAAAAACCTCAGAAATACCTGGGCAAAGTCAACTGACAAGAGTTCAAGCACCATTCTTTCCACTGGCCATCAATGTAAGGGGACCATTCTTTCCACTGGCCATCAATGTAAGGAAACCATTCTTTCCACTGGCCATCAATGTAAGGGGACCATTCTTTCCACTGGCCATCAATGTAAGGGGACCATTCTTTCCACTGGCCATCAATGTAAGGGGACCATTCTTCCCACTGGCCATGTAAGGAGACCATTCATTCAACTGGCCATCAATGTAAGGTGACCATTCTTTCCACTGACCATCAATGTAAGGAGACCATTCTTTCCACTGGCCATCAATGTAAGGAGACCATTCTTTCCACTGGCCATCAATGTAAGGAGACCATTCTTTCCACTGGCCACCACTGTAAGGGGGCATTCTTTCCACTGACCACCACTGTAAGGGGGCATTCTTTCCACAGAGTTCATAATGTGTGTGATAACCTAAATGTCAAGTGCACTTTCAGCAGCAACACTGCTTGGCACTTGTGGATTTGTGCCATGTCACAGGAAGTAGACAGCACCACACTTCAGTACATGTTTCATATACTGTATACCAGCAGAGCTCACATGGGTCTCTTTAAAAAAAAAAAAAAAAAAAAAAAAAGTGGCAAATGTCAAAAATGAAAAGCAGAACTAGATCTTGACACCTGTGAGTAGTAAAAGTGATTTGTTAAATTATGTTCTGTGCTGCTATAGGTTTACATGTATTGCCAGCATGGACAGTCTAAATTGGAATGTAGCATTGATAAAGAGTGAAATATATACCCCTTTCCTTTGTCTGTCCGGCATTCAATAATTGTTCCTTCCACCAAGCCTGAGGAGTCAGCCTTCAGCTCCATTACTTCTGATAATGTCACAATGGCTTCAGAGAGGGCATGAAGATTCTCCCCCTAATGACAAGTTATAAAGAGAAAACAAAATCATATTGTCTGCAAATGGAAGGGCTGTTATATCAATGTAGAAGAAATGACAGAGAATAATAACCACCACTCAGGTGTTCAGTCTCATTTTCTAATCTGTCCTTGAAAAACAATTACATTGAGAGTCAAGAAAAGTCTTTTCACCTTTAGCAACTCCTTAATCAACGTTCTTTACGGTTAGATCCTATGGGCTTTAGCGGTGGCATTGCAATAACCTGATAATGATTCTGCCACAGCTCTGGGGGTGTCACTGAAGGCGGGACCCTCCCCCTTCCCGCCCCCAGTGACATCAGCCCTAATAGTAGCCCCAGCCCCCCTTGGCCTCTCCCTAATAGTACAATAGCTCCATGTGTCATGACTGGTCTGGGTGTTTTGCAGAACAAATCTCCCAGTTGTAGTGCGACTACATCTCACGTACAAACCAGAGCCTCCGCAGACCACCAGACTAATGTCATTCAATTTAGGAGGATGGTTTTTGGTACTTGCACAATTTTCACTTTAAAGTTCGATTGGAGCCAGAGAAACAAATGAATCGATCTGATAGACACCGCACTGACAGTCCATTTTCCTAATCTCACCTTCATTGTCATGTTGCCTTAATATGACTGCGCAGTCCAACAGGAACCAGAGTTGGACGTTGCTGCCCACTGCACTCCATAATCTAACATATCTGGTCACCAAGACACCAAACTATGTAGAAGAACAAAGTCCTTACTAGATGTCTCCAACTTACAGGCAGATCTGAATGCACTGTGTGATTGGGCAACTATGTGGCAAATAAGGTGTAATGTTAATAAATGTAAAATTATGGACTTGGAGGTTAAAAACATGCTTCATACACTCTAAAAGTGGAGTACAACTAGGAGTGTCATAATCAAGAAGGATCTGGGGGTTCTGGTTGATCATAGACTGAATAATAGCATGCAATGACTAGCTGCAGTTTCTAAAGCAAACCAAAAATACTTTCTTGTAATAAAAGAGGTATAGACTCCAGAGAGAGTGAGACATAATCCTGACCTTGTACAAAGCATTAGTAAGACCTCATCTGGAAGATGCAGTTCAGTTTTAGGCACTAGTCCACAAAAAGGTCGGAGAACTGGAGAGAGTATAGAGAAGGACAACTAAACTGATAAAGAGGCATTGAGGAGCTCAGATATGAGGAAAGATTAAATGACTGAATTTGTTTTCTCTTGAGAAGAGCTGATTAAAGGGGGTGTATGATCACCATGTATAAATACACAAATGGTTGATATAGTAAACCTGGTGCAAAATGATTCACTTTAAAAGATAATTGCAAAGAACAAGGGACACTCTTTACATCTGGGAGGAAAAGAGGTTCAACCTCCAGATAAAAAAAAAAAGGCTTCTTCACAGTAAGAGCTGTAAAAATGTGGAATGGACTCCCTCGGAAAGTAGTCGTTGCCAGCTCAATCATTAAAAAAAAAGCTGGATACATTCCTAAATGCACAGAATAGAACTGGATATTACCATTTAGAAGTAATAACACCAGAGATTGTGGATCCAGTATATTTCCCATATCACTAAGTGATCAGAAAAGATTTTTTTCCCGTCGGCGCAAATTGGACCTTGCTTCAGGAAGTTTTGTTTTTGCCTTTCTCTGTAACATCTGTGGGTATACGGCTCTGTATATAGGAGGTTTTACATTTATTTATGTATTCATTTTTTCTATTGGTTGAACTTGGACATTCTGAACCTGACTATGTAACCTGGCCAGGCACACCCTCTATTCTTTAGAGCTACAAGTCTGTGTGAGGACACATGAGGACTAATTGGGTTACTCGTCTCTGCTAGCACAGCATGCTAGGACCAGCAGCTTCAATTTGACTCCTTTACTTTTAAATTAATCAAGTAATTGCTTTTTTGAAGTAGAAACATATACACACTGTATTAGCATTACCTTAAGCGCAGATATATTAATCGACTGAATGTCCCCTCCAAACTCCTCACACACTATGTCATGGGACAGAAGCTCCTTTTTGACTCGATCTGGATCAGCATCAGGCTTGTCACACTTGTTTATGGCCAGGATGATGGGAACTGCGACACAAACATACATTTAGAAGAGTCTAACACCAAAAATACACACAGAAGCTTTGTAATACCTTTAAATGCAGGTTGTAATGTTTCTGAAGGTCAGTGCCGGTTCCTTGCAACCACCACTTCTATAATTTATACAATCAGAACTGGGACGTAAAAAATGTAAATTTATTTTAACCTTTAATTTAACGTTATTGCACTTCAGTGGTGACAGGTTCTCTAAGGAAACATTAGGGGTCTATTATACCTCTAATGTTACCTTTGCAGCCCATTGAAGCTCATCAAGCAGGGATTTGGGGAGGTGGGGGTGCATGTTTACCAGCTCTTGGAAGCAATCAGGCAGCTTTACAGCTGCCAGAATCACTTCTAGTGTATGGCAATAGTCAGCTTTACACAGGTAAGCAGTCGTGGCAGCTAGTTTGTTTACAGGTATGACATACGTCGGTGGCAGTGAAAGGATTAAAGCAAGACTCCAGGCAAACAGCTAAATAAACAGATGAAATACATATAAGGGAGCCATTTACAAATTATTTACTCTAATTGTCCACGGTCATCAAGACAAAATTTGGAGGGAAATTAAAAATTTTGCTTTGCAACCAAAACAGTCAGACTGGAAATCTTCCAAGGGGACACTTGTTCCTGTGACAATGACCTAAGAGTGCATATTCCCTCACAAGACAAGAAGTGAAAGGATGTAAAAAATGTCTGTCTCATATCTCCTTCACCATGTTGGTCTTATCACTACGGTCCCACCAGTATTATTCTGTCCCATGCTGGTCTTATCACTACGGTCCTACCAGTATTATTCTGTCCCATGCTGGTCTTATCACTACGGTCCTACCAGTATTATTCTGTCCCATGCTGGTCTTATCACTACGGTCCTACCAGTATTATTCTGTCCCATGCTGGTCTTATCACTACGGTCCTACCAGTATTATTCTGTCCCATGCTGGTCTTATCACTACGGTCCTACCAGTATTATTCTGTCCCATGCTGGTCTTATCACTACGGTCCTACCAGTATTATTCTGTCCCATGCTGGTCTTATCACTACGGTCCTACCAGTATTATTCTGTCCCATGCTGGTCTTATCACTACGGTCCTACCAGTATTATTCTGTCCCATGCTGGTCTTATCACTACGGTCCTACCAGTATTATTCTGTCCCATGCTGGTCTTATCACTACGGTCCTACCAGTATTATTCTGTCCCATGCTGGTCTTATCACTACGGTCCTACCAGTATTATTCTGTCCCATGCTGGTCTCATCACTACGGCCCTACCAGTATTATTCTGTCCCATGCTGGTCTCATCACTACGGTCCTACCAGTATTATTCTGTCCCATGCTGGTCTCATCACTATGGTCCTACCAGTATTACTCTGTCCCATGCTGGTCTTATCACTACGGCCCTACCAGTATTATTCTGTACTATTACCATCTCTCACCATTAGCTTTTTTGGCATGCTGAATAGACTCCACTGTCTGCTTCATTACCCCATCATCAGCAGCGACTACTAATATGATAATATCGGTCACGTTTGCCCCTCTCTCCCGGATTGCTGAGAAGGCTGCATGTCCTGGGGTGTCGAGAAATGTAATCCTGTTCCCTGAAGGTAAATTCACTAAAAAAAAAAAAAAAAAAAAAAAAAAAAAAAAAAAAAAAAAAAGCAAAACAACTAAAATTGGTTCAAAGCATATTACACTAAAAAAGTGACAGTGTACAGTATAGAATCCAAAACGCTTTAGCTTTGGAAAGAGTGGTGAGAGATTTGAACGCCTGTCTGGTTCTTTTTGTTGTCTCTCCATTCTCCTAGTGATCACTCCACTGGGATTGAAAGTGCACAGACAATCCAACATTTTGTGCTTTTATAAGAAAAGGAATAGAAGGGGATTATTACAATGGGAACACTTGTTCTAGTTGCAAAGAGTCTAAGAGTGGAATTTTCCTCACTCTATGGAAAATGTTGTCTACCCCTCTTCACCGGTATATTGGTCTTTACAAGGAAATAAAAGATTTTCTTATGATTTTTTTTTTATGCCGCTAAAAAGTAATTACAAAAATGACAAAATATCTAATAAATCAGCATTGTGCAACACAACTCGTCTCACCACTAAACGCGCCAATGTGTTGAGTGATGCCACCAGCTTCCATTGCTGCTACCTGAGTTTTGCGCAGCTGGTCGAGGAGAGTTGTTTTTCCATGATCCACGTGACCCATTATAGTTACCACCGGATTCCTGGGCACTAGAACAGAAGGATCTGGATGGGGCCTAGAAATTGGAAAACAGAACAAATAAAATGTATTCAGAGATAATATAATAACATTCATGAAACTGCAACAAACTGATCTGCCACAATGAACAGCCTTTTCCTGTAACCTCCATGAGTCCGCATACGTTTGCTGAGCATTATCAGTAAATGTGAAGGAAAAGGGGGTCTGCATGTCTTTGTCTTGAGATGGAAGCAGCTGGGCAGTCCAAGATTATTCCTTGTTGATAAGAACAGCATTAATGATGAGGGTAAATGAAACCTTAAAGTCTGAACCCAGTATTGCAAATTGGCATTTGTTCTTAAAACTGTACATACAGTATTTTTACAACTACCTAGGGGGTGATTTATAAACCGTTTGCACAGTGAACAAGATTTGCAGTACATTACGCCACTGGATGGAGCTAAGGAATTTCCCATGCTCCTCAGCTCCACCTAGAGGCCAAGATGTGCTGCGAATCTCATTTGCAGATCTGTTTGCAGTGTCAAAGTTTTATAAATTAACCCCTATGTGTATCCAGGTGAATATTACCTTGTTTTTTTCATGATCAATTGGGCCTTCATTTAGTGGGAACATTACATTGTTCTCTCCTAAATTTGTTTTATTATCACTTTAAATATACAAAGAGATAAATATGTAAATCTTACTATTGTATATGATCTGGAGAGGTCTGAGATAACTAAGGGGGTGGCTATAATATTTTCCAACATACAACAAATTAAATATTACATCTAAGCAAACCTAAAATATCAATTATCCAAATATAGAGAAGGAGAGGTAAAAGGCTAACCCAAAGTAGGGAGTACATAACGTTATAGGCTGGACATCACTATAGTATGCTGGACTCTACATCCTGTCTCATAAAAGGCTGTGGTGACACTGCAGAAAGAACACCATGATTGGAGGAGAGGCTGGTCACATGACTGGGCTTTCCTTATTCCGGCTCTTTTTTTAAACATTTTGTTATTCAGGAATCTGAAGCATCATTGTGTTTTCTAAATATGTTTTTTTTCAGGCCAGGTTGTAATGCTGCTTAAATAACCGTATAGTCTGCATAAAATCCCCAGCACTTAGGGCCCGTTCACACCTCTGCATGGCGTTAGTCGCATAGTTCGATGAAATTAACTCACGCTATCACGCAATGTACCCATCATGCATGCACTTCTTTTGTTCACCACACTGCAAGGTATTGTGGTACCGCATGTTGTGGTTCCTGACAGCACATTGCACTGGGAGGTGCATTGGAGGCGCCATTCAAATAAATGGCAACACAATGCAACAGCCGCACTGTAATGCCCAGTAGGTGCGTTGCGCGATAGCGTGTGTAAATCGCACAAAACCATGCAATGAACGGGATGCAGAAGTGTGCAAAGGCCCTTGACCCCGCTTCCCAGCGAAGGAAACGCATGTTCTGTTATCTATAGAAACAGTGTAGCGTTGTTTAAATAGAATAATTTGCTACAAAGTATTTATCACTTAGTATCAGCTGCTGCTCTATTAGCTAGCAAAGTGCAGACGCATAAAAACCTATGTTCCGTTACCTGACGCATCAAATCCCATCCTCCAATCAAGTTCCAAAGATGGAATAATTAAAGTGGAATTCTAGGCAAACAATTGAAAGGTTAGCTGGTTCACAAGCCAAAGGATTTGTAATTTTGGTGCGTTATTCACGTGGTAGTTGGTAAGATCCCTCTGCGACTTTCTCAGTTCCTTGCCGAGTGGACAGAAATGAATTTGCTCATTCACTGTCCAATGAGGAGGAAGGAGGTAGAGAGGGGACACAAGAAGCTGATATAATGAAGCAGGGAGAAGTGCTTAAATAAAAGTGTTGGCTTGTCTGGCTGTAAAAATGTGTAAATCCCACGACTGGCAGTACAGAATTACAAACTGGCAGGTAAAACAGTAAACATACACGTACTTCAATGGAGTCTTTAGCGGTTTGCCTGGATTTCTTCCTCTGCTCTAATAAAATAAATACCTTTTTAAAGCATCAATATTTTCCTTGATTTTTTCTGTTTTATTTTGTCCCACAAACAAGAACTTCATTCCACATTTCTTGATTACTTCTTTAATTGCATCATCACTTAGCATTGTCGATGGTTTTAATGAGTCCAAATCGTGGTCCGTGTACAGGAGAGCCTCAAAAATGTCATCTAGAGAACCAAAGAGTGAAAAAGTAAAGCAAAGAGCACATGGACACAGACAGCATACTGACAGCAGCAGATGAGAGCAGCATGACAGATACTGATAAATATAATGATTGCATTGGGCCAAAGTGACCATCACGTGATGACATATGTGCACAATACGGGAACAAAGTCATGTCTGTGCTCAATGCAGCATGAACATGACCTGTGCAGGCTCTCCCACACATTGGGGGGAATTAATCAAAACTGGAGCAGACAAAATCTGGAGCAGCTGTGCATGGCAGCCAATCAGCTTCTCTCTTCAGTTTGTCAAGTTAAGATTTGAAAATGAAAGAGAGAGAATCGGATTGGTTGCCGTGCACCGCTGCTATAGTTTTGATAAATTCCCTTCAGTCTTTTGTGTTCACTGAACTCTATGCTAAACGCTCAGCCTACTCCCTGACTTCTTCCTGTACACCTTACTGACCCCCAACTGCTGCCTGTACACCTTACTGACCCCCAACGTCCGCCTGGACACACACACACACTAACCCCAACTGCTGCCTGTACACACACACACACACACACACACACACACACAGACCCCAACTGCTGCCTGTACACACACACACACACACACACTGAACCCAACTGCTACCTGTACACACAACTAGAGCGTATCCACACACATCCCAACAGCTTGTATACTTTACCATAACTGCACACATCTACCATGACTGCATACTGCATATACCCTAACCGGTAGGCTTGCACTACAACCCCATGGAATAAGAATTTCCATAGGAATCCCAAGCGAGTCAGAAAAGGAGCAACTCACCGATATCCTTATTCATGGCTTTTGCCAGCAGAGTCACTGTCATGTTGTGCCATACCTGCACCACTTCCTTCTTCTGTTTCGGTTTAATTACTGGCAGCTTTTGCTTCACCTTTTCTTTTTCCTTTTAAAAAAAACAAAGCAATAATTAAGGAAAATATGAGAGCGGACGAAAATGTAACTTCTGTTAAAGGAAGATCCTAGTACATCTTAAAGCTGAACTCTAGACAGATACATGTACACCAAGTCAGTGCAGCGGTCTGTGATTGAAACCTTGTGAAATGTACTTTTAGATGCAGTCAGTGTAAGTACAACAACCTCTCCTGATATCTGCCTCATGTAATCCCCTGTACAGTAACACCCAGACTGCTGCTCCTTTGTCTGATCAGAGGTTGGGGCTGAGAGGCGATGAAGCTCTATTGCTTAAAGCAGACCCTCACTC
>NW_017307012.1:684171-691609 GCF_000935625.1 Nanorana parkeri
CCCCCCCCCCCCCCCTTCCTTCTCTATCCAAAAAGGATTTTCTGTTTGTTTACTCATTTTTTTCTTAAACTCCCCAACCCTGAGACATTTGTGGAATGGCAGGTGAGGCGACAGGAGCACTGTATAGCTCAGGTCGCATCTCTCCCTCCCTCTCTTTAATGCCTAGAGAGTAGGCGTTGTGGATGACATGCTGCAAGGTAAGTTTGATATACTTTGCAGTAGCCCTCTGCACACAACGCTCAGATATTTAATGATAATTTACATACCCAGTGCAGTGTGTAAACGATCACCTTGCCCAGAGTGGGGCTTTAAGAGCTACTTCACACCAGATGCAGTCCATTCAGTTTGGTAGCTGCATCCAAAATGCATCACAATGCTTTCCTATGGGATTTCTGGTGCTCTGTTCACACCTGTGCAGTCTGTTCCGATGCAGTCAGAAAAAAAACTGCATGCCCTACTATAGCTGCATCGCATTTCAATGAAACATCAAAACGCACAAAACATGCATGCAATAGCACCTGAAATCCCATTTTAAGCAACCCCCCCCAAAAAAATTGCAGCACAACACTTGGTACGCAGTTCTGATGTGAACTAGCCATAAAGCTAGGCCCAGCCTAATGACAAAAAGCTCATCAGTGATTGGCTAGTTCACACCATTGCATTCAGTTTCAGAGCTTGTATAAAAAACAAAAACAAAAACAAAAAAACAAAAAAAAACCTTGTACAGCAGTATGGGTTTTTTTTGGCGCCGGAACACACAAAAATGCATGTATAAGCACCGGAAAATGTTTAAAACCATGCAAAACCACTTCTAAAAAAAAAAAGGAGAGAAAGAAACATAGCAGAACGCACCAACGGGTATGTGAAAACGCATCCAGTAGATGGTTTGAACAAGCCCTTAGGCAGAGGGCCCATTAGCACCACGTCCATCAGGCTGCAATACTCCACACAGGCCCAACGCAAAGACAATCTGCAATCCATTGCTTCCAGTAGGCCCAGGTTTCAGCATTGAATAGTGGGAATGTGTGCTGGGTAAAAATGGAGCATGCTGTATTTAAATGCAATGCAACAGACTAAAACGTGCCGCAGTGAAAAGTAAAAGACAAGAAGAAAAAACAAAATAAAGTATTTTGGATTTTGCTTTGGGACAATAATGCCCAAAATTTAAAAAAAAACAAAAAAAAAAAACACACGTCAATTTAAGCGCATTTAATTGTGTCAACGCACTAAACGCAAAGCATGTGACGTGAGCCTAGCCTGAGGGAACACATCCCTACATCTGGAAAAAGACTGCAGATTGACTTCTATAAATTGGACAGCATTCCCTTCCTGCAGCGTCATTAGGATTCTGAGCGGAGTGGAATCTGCTTCTACACAAATCCTATTAGAGAATGTTTCTTCTTCTTGTTACCTTTTTGGCAGACAAGTAGCGGTTCTGTAAGGCGGAGGTCTGCAGTCGGCACGGTTGGTTTCTCATGCACAGGATATGCAACTGTCGGCAAGCCTTGTGGAACTGGACCAGCCGCTCTACTTGGAGCAAAATATTCCTATTCATTTTCCTGGAAGGACAGAGTCCGAAGTACAGAAAAGGTTTAGACTTATACAGCATATAACGAAGCGACGTAGAAGACATGGGGGCTAGTCACACTGTTCCCACATCACCCAATAAGGAGAATCTAGCACCTTTTATTTTTGCATCATCTCCATGTCTCCTCTCGCACAGCATTTCTACAGCAAAATCTGTTTTGTCACATATTCTAGTGTGATAAATCTCCTTTCAGGCTTTTTGTCATCTGTGTCCTATGGAGGACATTTTCATTAATTTCCTGTCCTATAGACACAATGGAAGACATCTCTCCAAAGTGATCGCCTGTTAGACAATTGTCATGGAGTGTGTCCCCATTGGGAGATTTCCCCTCTATTGTTGTTGTTCTGGAGAAAAAAAACTTACAGATCACCAGGACAAAGAAAGAGTAAATCTAGGTAACATGGCCCAAAAAAAAAAAATAGCCTGATAGACAATAACCCCTAACCTCTCTATCCAAAACTAAAAAAAAAAAGTGGCGAGTTATAAAATATTCGCACAGCAAAGAGCTATGCAAAATACATTTGTTGCACATTATGGCCACTAGATGGAGTCCAAGAGCACAGGAAATTCCTATACTCTTCAGCTCCATCTAGTAGCCATAATGTGCTGTGAATAGCTTTCTCATGTGAATGGTTTATAAATCAAACAGAGCTAATTCTTACACTACACACACAGTGCGCTCTCTTCCCCTCAGCCGCAACAGCGGCTGAGCTCAGAATGGAAGAGAGAGCACTGCGCATGTGCAGTGTTTGAAGGAGCCGCAGCTGCCAATGGAAGAGAAACAGCAAACGGCACATGTGCAGTGTTGGAATGGGCTGCTGGCTCATTCATTCTGTGTTGGGAGCGCACAGGCCCATCTGGCAGTGTATAGGGATGGAGCGGGATCACCTAGCAAGGAGTTGCGTGGTCAGGCCATGAACGGCCCTGAGGTTTTTTTTTTTTAAAGCTGGACAATGATTTATATTCGGCAGACCAGTTTGTTGGTGAACTAGCCCTTCTAAGAAAACAGTGTTCAGTCGTGTTTAACATACACTGAGTAATATTCAGACTTCTCTTCTATACCTGTAATAGGAATTATCACTTTATTATTGACTTCATGGAGATTTACTAACAGGGTTATTCACAAAAGGGTGAAGAGTTTGGAGAAGACAGGAGAAGGGAACTATCTAGGACAACATAGCTGAACTGGAGAATTTTTCTATGCTGTCCTAGATTGTTCACTTCTCCCGCCTCCTCCAAACTCTTCACCCTTTTGGGAATAACCCTGTTAGTGTTTTCAGGGCTGATTTGAACTTCTTCATGTTCATATTAAAGTGAATCTGTGTGATCAGAAAACAAAAACTGTTGGTTATTCTGCTTTGTAATAGTCATTAAGTAGTGAACCCCAGACAAGCATGCAGCGTGTTCGGTCTGCATATTTGCTCAGCATGTCAGTGACCCCCAATCCATAGAGAAGCCGGACTGTGAGTGACAACCCCCGGAGTCTGCGCCTCTATGTAGAAAGCAGTGGGAGTTTCAATATTCCTATCCTCATAGACTGAGTATAAAGGGAACCTGTCATGTCATTGCCTGCGACAGTGGGGGCTGCTATTGGCCCTCTCCTGGATGTAGGGGGTAGCTCCAGGACAGAGCACCCCTGTACAGGAAAATTATGTTTTATATATCGTACCATCACTGCAGGCTGCAGCCCATCGTCACATTATGTCAATATTATTTATAAGGCATTGAATCTGACATTCACTGCAGGAGAATCTTCCGGGAGCATGTGTTTCACATGACAGCAATTGATTCACCACCACTGAATGGTAAACATGCCCCATCAAGTCAAAACAGTGCGGAGGGATACAATAGTCACTGCTAAAAACAAAATATAGTGCAATTATCACAGTACCTCTCCTGTTTTCAAGTTCCTCTGCCGGTCACTGCACAGAGAGAGAGAAGAAATCAAGGCGACTCATCACGCTTTGCATCTTCACTCAGAACACCCGGCTCCAAGGTCTCTCACTCTGCAGGAACCAAGCCTCAATCTGGATAAAGACTGGCCTCGATCTGGATAGCAGCAGCCAATCCGCGATCTGAATACAACCAAGCCTCGATCTGGATAAAACCAAGCCTCAATATGAACAGCAGCAGCCGATCTACGATCCGGATAACGTCAGGCCTCGATCTGGACAGCAGCAAGCGATCGATCAAAACTACGAACTTATCGAGTTGTGGGACCGCATTACTTCCGGTTTCCTCACAACTATGAGGTTTTTACACAAAACATGTTGTGCACGAGCGCCATCCACGGCATTGCCCTATAGACATAGACCACAGCAATAAAGTAATAAAATGATGTAGGATGACAGTAAGCTAGCACGTTCTTTATCTCAGGTGCCCCACTCAAGCGGCGGCCATATTGAGTGGGGCACCGGAGATAAAGAACGTGCTGGCTTACTGTCATCCTACATCATTTTATTACTTTATTGCTGTGGTGTATGTGTATAGGGCAATGCCGTGGATGGCGCTCGTGCACAACATGTTTTGTGTGCAAACATCGTAGTTCTGAGGAAACCGGAAGTCATGCGGTCCCACAACTCGATAAGTTCGCACTTTCGACACATCACCTGACCAAGTCAAGCCTCGATCTGGATGAAGACATGCCTCGATCTGGAGAGCAGCAGCCAATCCAGATAAATCCAATCCAGAGATAAAGCCAATCCTCAATCTGAATAATATTATGCACGGCTGCATGTGTGCATATGGTAGTTCGAGTAAAGAATTCCTTTAAATCTGTTTATAAAAAGCAGCCCTACTTCTGTTGTAGAAAATAACATTTTAAAAACATTTACTGATGTCTGTGTTATCTCACAGACGTCCCCTCGCTGGTTGCTGGCACTTCAATGAAACAGATGGATAGACAAGCAACATTATATACCGCTCTCTCTCTTTGTTCTAGGTCAGGGTTGGGCAACCTTCAGAACTCCAGCTGTTGTGGAACTACAAGTCCCATTAGGCATTGCAAGACTGAGTCCCAAAGGTGGAGGCATAATGAGGTTTGTAGTTTCACTATGACTGGAGTGCCAGTGCCCTGCTCTAGTCCCTCTACCCAACATGTTTCACACCAACTGGTCCCTCATCATGAGGAGGTAACAACCCTGACCAACCACCTAAAAGGATTCCATCAATTAACCCTTAAAGGGGAAGTATTGTCATTGTAAAATGTACTCCTCCCGATCCTTAGAGCCGTTGCGGGACACTGCAGCTGTCAGACGCTGGCTCTATATACCGAGAGCTGAGTGATCATGCGACTGATCACTCAGCTCCTGGTCTCCTTCCCGCAGAGAGCGATAACACTGCACCCCATAAGGATTCTCTCCTCTCCTCTCTGCTCCTTCAGTGCTCAGACAGGGGAGGGGGCGGGCACAGCTGGCTCTGGCTCTAGAGTGGCAGAGCCAGCTGTCAATCAGGCAGCAGGGTGGATCCTGAAAATACTGATCTGATTGTGGATGTGGATCACACTGATGGACCTTCTCAGAACAGTCCGACACACTGTGACTTGTCAATCCGTTTCTTAAATGGAATATATTTCTTGTCTTGACAACACAAGGAGGTCAATCCGTAATATTTCTGGCACGTTCCTGCAGTCATTTCTTACATTAGACATTTTGTCCTTCCCACATTCCAGAGGTTTCAATCACATGAGAATAAATAAATCCCAGTTTGTGTCACAGATCGTGAGTTGCCTCACAGCGTTCTCCTGCCCCGTATCAGATGATTTAATGCTGGAGATGTTCTTCTGTCATCTGCTCGATTTCTACACTCCACACACCTCCTACATCGCTGGGAACCCTTTTCTCCACCAAGAAGATGACTTAGAACAAGTTCCTCCATTTTATTACAACAATGAGCCGTTGTGAACAGCAAATTAGGGATTTCTGCTGCAGGAAAACGCAAATTCCTGACACAGGAATCCCTTACTGCACTTAAACATACAGGTGTGAATGGGGCCTTAAAGTCTGCCATAATAAGTGTATGTATAAAGTCACTCGCACTCCAATAGAATTTCAAGTCAAAAACGGTTTATAAACTCGATTGCTATCACATCATATTGCGACGTTTCAAACAACATTCTGTTTGCCTGACGAAGGAACTGCTGTTTTTCCGAAAAACGTCGCTATATGATGTGATAGCAATCGAGCGACGCCTATGGCCAATTTTGGGTATTGTAGATTGTGACCCCGTCTCTTATATTTTACCAAAAATTGGGTAATAATAAATGTTTTAAAATTTAATATTGGGGAAAGTTTTTTTTTTTTTTACATTTTCTGAAATTTTTCCTTAACCTCTTGCCGTCCGCCCGTAGTAAAAAAACGGACGGACGGCACTGCTGCATTGGCGGGCAGAAAAGATCCGACCAATGCAAACACCCGTTACCGGGTATTTCACATATAGGCGATCAGCGGGTCCATATGTGCTCATTCATCGCCCGCCGCAAGAAATGCAGGTATGCGGCATTGTAATGTTTGAATCATGTGCCCGGGCGGGAGGTGGCCACAGACCCGGGCACATGATTCCAAACCCGGGTTGTACGGGTGGCAACCCTAAATACAATTCAAGACAAGCGGTAAGGAGGGCCCTGCCCCTGAGGGCTAACAGTCTAAAAGTTGAACGATGAGGGAAATTTATCAAAATTGCAGCAAACAGAATGTGGCGCAGTTGCTCATAGCAACCAATCAGCTCCTCTTTTCAGTTTGAAAATAAAAGGGAGAAGCTGATTGGTTGCCATGGGCAACTGCTCCACATTCTGTCTGTGGAGCATTATGTTTGCTGTTTGCAATATCCCTGATTGTGTTATAAACAAAGAGGCCGATCTCAGTAAACTTTAGTAGCACCACTGAAAATTGTCCATGTATCATATCCTATATGTTTGGGAAGGGAACAAATGTAAAGGATTCGTTCCTCCCACATGATTTTCATTTCTAGTTGTCAGTTGTCATGTATGATAAAGTTTATTGAGGACAGAAAAAAAGTGATTTCATTTGAAGCCACGCCCAGTCGTTGGAAAAGAGAAGGCGGCGAAGTTGCGGCATGTCTGTCAGTCTGCGGGATCAATTGCAGCAATACCTCCAGGAACTGGGCATCCAGCCTGTGTGTGTAGAGCACCCTGAGGTGGGTCGGATGTGCAATGTGTCACCCTGCAGGTCCGTGTTTTGTAAACGGAAGAGCAGCTTGTGCTCACTGCTGAGTGCCACGTGTCCTTATCTGGACTGACCACTAGGGGGCGCTGCAGCACTACTGAAAATAAACCTGGTCACGTGCAGCTTTGTGAACCAGACAAGGCAAAAAGTGACCAGCATGGCCTTCCATTTTATATTCTGCTGGAGATAGGTGCAAGGTACCCAAAGCACCTTCAACTGAATTCATAAGACTTTAGTATGCATATCCCATATAAGGAAAGTTAAAGTATGACACCATGCAGAAGGTTTAAGGTGTATGTATAGCCAAAACCTTTTCTTTAGTTTATGATAGAATAGGGGAGGGCGAACCCCCTGCTAGTTAGAACTATAAAATGTATATAAATATATTTATGTCCATTGGGGACATAAGCTGTTCATGATGCTCCTTTCCTCTCTGTGCACCATTGGCAGAACTTCACTTCCTGTCCTAGCGATGCAACAGGAAGTTAGAGGAAATCTCCCAAAGTTATGGGAATTCCCCTGTTAAATCTGTCCCCAGAAACAGTGTCATTAGTGGAAGACTTTCCCCCTATTTCTGTTCTGGGGATAAATCTAAAATATAGGATGCTAACCCCTTACTCTCTTTCTCAGTGACAACGGTCATCAGTTCAAATAAAGGGCTAATCTC
>NW_017307012.1:691642-703436 GCF_000935625.1 Nanorana parkeri
ATGTAAATACCCCTGTTACATTTCCCTCATGGTCTGAGCGTGTGGCCTCATTCTTTTCTATGTTTGCCCAGACTCAGAGGTCTGCAAAGCACGGCTTTCCCTGTAGAAATGAAGTACAAGTACCTTAAAGGAGAACTATGAGGTGAGTGCTTTTCACTCACCTCATAGTTCTAGCCGACCTGTGACAATGAGACTGTCACAGGTCGGCTCAGTAGATCGGGAGGTGAGCGAACACATACCGGCGTTCGCTCACTTCTCGATCCTGTCACGGCTCTCTGCTGTGACAGGGGGAGGGGCTGGATTCCCCTCTCCCCGCTCCGATCTGCCAGCGCTGACTGGCGGAACGGACGGGGCAGGGGGCGGGTACAGCTGGCTCTGCCCCTAGATAGGCAGAGCCAGCTGTCACTCACGCAGCTGGACGGATCTTGACGTCCATGTCGGGATCCGCTCCGGCGTCTCAGTATACCGCGAGCTGTAGCTCGCGGTATACTGAGCTGAGGGTAACGGGAGGATGCTAGTTTGTGTCCTTCCGTTACCCTAAGGAGAACTATGGGGAAAAACACAGACCCCATAGTTCTCCTTTAACTATCAACAAAAAATTATCTTATTTGTGTATCACTCAGCTGGAGATCCTCACACACATGGACCATGGTGAACAAAAGTAGACCCCCTCCAGAAGGAAGGACAGTGTCAGCATGAATTCAGAGATGATTTGAGGATCTACAGCCGAGTGATACACAAATAAGATACATTTTTGTTCATAGTTAATGTACTTGAATGTATTTATAAGATTTAACTTTGGAGTTTAGTGTCACTTTAAAGTAAACTACACTAAGAGAAAAAGAGAAGCTGCTTACTAACCTCCCTCTGTGGTCAAGAGTGACCTGTTAGTCATGCTGATCTTTTGGCTTTAATCATTTTTAGGTCGCTGATCCAGGAACACTGTCCTTCCTTCTGGAGGGTGACTACTTTTGTTCCCCATGGTCCCTGTGTGCATGTGTGAGGATCTACAGCCGAGTGATACACAAAGAAGATGCATTTCTGTTAATAGTTAGGGTACTTAAATTAATTTTTAAGATTTAATGCCTGAGTTTAGTGTCACTTTAATGTTTCTTTGTATGGGCAAAACACGGGTCCTTTTTTAAAGCCTCCCTGTCACCTACAGGATTTATATCCAGCAAGCATGTACCTGTAAAGAACAGAGTGAATGCTTACCTCTTCCGCTGCTTGAAGTGCACTGGGATACGACACTTCCAGAAATGTCTGCTTCCCAGCACACAATGGAGGAAAATTCCTCACTAATGGCAGTGCCGGGACAAGGACCTCATGCACCCAAGGCAAAATGCTAAAGTACTCGCCCAATGCTGAGATAGGATGGATGGAGCTTGCACATCTGCACCCTGCATTCTCCGTGGTGGTACACAGTACAGAAATGAAAGCCACCACTGGTCCTAGAATGACCATATATTGATCCAATGATAACTGAATGGGATAGGGCAGGAATGCAATGTGGGTAAAACATTGTGATTTAGTTAATATGATAATTGTGATTTAGATAATATGTTACTACCATAGCCAAAATGTGTTCTTCCATCTGAAAACTGAAGTGTATAACTCCTCAATAGTGAAGCTTTATTCTGTGGTTTGTCCATTTTATAAAGGCACTCGAATTATGTTTCTAATATACAGTATAATAATAGAGGGATGAAGCAGTTAAAGTGAATGCAAACCTTATCATTGTTATTCAAGTGACGAGTTTCCTTTTTTAATAAAGAATCTTGTGCAGTTACAGTATTAGCAAATACCTGAGGATCCTTTTAGTTCCCTTCAATTTACTTTCTGTGACAACAGGCCCTTTCTCTATATTGTTGGTGAATCAAAAGGAGATTATCCGTTCTCTGGATTGGTAATGACATGTAGTAGGCAAACTATCCCTACTATGGTGCTAAAAGAGATGTCTCTTGCAGGTGTTCACAGTGGAGGAAATGATGCCTCATGTGCAGCACCTGCAGGGTGCACACAGTAAAAATCTTTTCCTGAAGGACAAGAAGAAGAAAAGTCTCTGGCTGGTGACTGTCCTCCACGATCGGCAAGTCAATCTGAACGATCTGGCAAAGAAGCTGAATGTTGGCAGTGGAAATCTCCGCTTTGCAGATGAAGCTTCCATGATTGAGAAGCTGAAAGTAGGCCAGGGCTGTGCTACCCCACTTTCCCTGTTCTGTGATGTCAAAGGAGACGTCAAGTTTGTCCTGGATTCCAAATTCTTAGAAGGTGGTCATGAGAAAGTTTATTTCCATCCTATGACCAATGCTGCAACCATGGGCATTACTCCGGATGAATTTATGACCTTCTTGAAAAAAACTGGACACGATCCTGTAATCATACAGTTTGAGGACTAGAACGGAAGCACTAATTTATTAGTTATGTTACAGACTACTCTACACCCCCTGAGACCTTTTATTGTACTATGAAACACACATCAGGATTTTTTCATTTCTGTTGCAGCTGTAAATTATCAGATAGTCAAGCCAAACTCCAGGGAAATTTTAAAAACTACCCTTGTAGGGCACCTCCCTCCTCCTGCAAGGGTTGAATGCTTGTTTTTGCCTAGACTACCATTAAAAGCAGTTTTATTTACCTTAACCCCTTGTTCCGTTAGAAGACAGCACTCTCCTCTTCCCTCCAAAACTCTGGATTGAAGGTGGGACCTTGGCATCTTCACTCACAATGCTGGACTGCTGGTCCTGCATTAAACATGTTATAGTGCAGCATTTTGATGGAGAGCAGACGAGAACCAGCTTCGGTGGACCAGTCGCACAGAGAGGAGGAAGCATGCAGGGTTGAGGGTCAGCTATGCCAGGTCTATATTGCTGCTTTGTCCCCATTGGGGACTTTCTGTCTTGGTTAGTTGTGTGTCCCTCTTGGGGAGGTTACCTCAATTACTGTGGTGCCATTGGTCACTAAGACAGGAAGTGAGAGGAAATCCCAGTTGGGACACCAGCAGCTATAAAACCTGGCATTCTGAGTTAGATTCCACTTCAAGGAAATGTACAGTGCATCAGTTGGGGGGAGGGATGACAAAGAAGGGAATAGGAATAATGAATTGGCTAATCAATACTATGTTCCTTTAAGAAACTGGATTATATGGAAAATGATGTGTATAAATAACCCCCAACCCTACTCCAACTCCCCACATCTCTGATTAAGCCCTATTTGGGGTGAAACACATCAGAGGAGGAGGGTCTGGAGGAAGGCATTGTGCCTATGCTTGTTACATCAATGACAGTACAATAAAATGATTTAGCGGAAGTGCGTCTTTTCATATTTGGACTCTGCCTGGTTCTTGTGAACTACATCTAGTTATAGTGTAGACCACAGTCTCAGTATGTTTCTGCTTGCACTGTTTACAAGTCTATTTGTGTCCTCCTGATAACTCAGTGCCCATAAATACTAACTAGATGGTTTTTAAACAACTCTAGGCAGGTATTAAAATTCTTCAGCCTGGAGTCACATGAAGGTGGATCTCATGAATAAAGATGGCCATAGATCTATATGTTTGGCCATAATCACTCTTGTAAAAGCTTCTTTTCTACCAGGATTGGGAACAATACTGGCTACAGGTAAGGGCAGAAGGATTTAGCCCCACTGAAACACCTGTTTAAACCAAAACAATTATGGCTATTATACATGCAACATACGAGTGGGGAAACTCACTATTGATCATTATTAAAACATGGGGCATTAAAATGGATATTGCATGCCGCACTAAAAACTGCATGTGGTCACCCCCACACCTCCTCCGACATTCAAACATGGAAGTTTGACGAATGATAGGTATAGCATCACTTGCCTCATTCATGTGCAGTGGCTTGTTCACTTTTAGTTTCAGCAGGGCCCTGAACCCTCACCCTCTGCCCACCAGAAGTACCATGAGATGTTGTCTCTGTTTTATGACAATTAGAAAGCAACACCTTACAGAGCAAACATCAAAGAGACAGGAAGGACTGTAAGGTGTATATGTATACAAAATTGAATGTTACAATTCACCAAAAATTAACTGCAGATATATTTTCCTGATGTTTGTGCGTTTTAAAAAGCCACAAAAATATTATATATTGCAACTTACCTGTCCTTTTAAGTACATTTCCTGCAATTACCGTAACAACCTGTTGATTATTTCAGAAATTCAGTGTCCTGGTAACTTTTTCTGCACTGAACTGATGGCTCAAACTGTGTTATCTGCTTTACAAGCTATCTCCTGTTAACTACACAACACCTCCACCCCATATAATGGAGAAGAGTAGGTGTTTTAGTCCAAATCAGGAGAGCAGTCTAGGACAGTGGTGGCGAACCTTGGCACTCCAGCTGTGCCAAAACTACAAATCCCAACATGCATCTGCCTCTGAGAGTTATGTCTGTGGCTGTCAGAGCCTTGCAATGCCTCATGGGACTTGTAGTTCCAAAACATCTGGAGTGCCAAGGTTCGCCACCACTGGTCTAGGACGACAATGCTGCTCTTCCATAGATACAGTACAGCCAAGTGAGCATTGTCCCCCCAGGACAGGAATTCTGTTACTGGCTGGATCAGGTGAAGATAAAAAGGAAATAAAATCTAAAATAGAAAAATAATGCAGCTTCCACATTTAAGGGCTAGTAAGTTGCCTCTGGACATTTTAAGGGCAGCATTGGGATCCCCTTTATTTAATGTGGTAATCACCACTAACCCAAGCAGATTTAAAAAATAACTTTACCCTTGGAGGTTGTCCTTTAAGTTAAGATACAGAAGAGGGGAGGAAGGCAACATGGACACAGTGACACAGGGGACAGAGATACAAAAGAGGCAGCAGAAACTCAGGGTAGAGGACAAGGATTCAAAAGACGGAAGAACAGCAAAAGAGACACGAGGGGAAATCAGAAACAGATTCCTAGCCAAATGCAGATCTCATCACATGGTGGTGTGGAAGGCTAGTATTTAATGTTGTAAATAGGTTTCTCTTCTATAGCCAAGAAGGCACTCAGGTCAATGTGTAGTTTTGTTGGGTAGGGGGAAGTGAAATCAGAATATGGATCACTTCCTCCTCAATAAAATAAGACAGGATTGACTAGTCTGCAGTGGCAGATCTCACTGGTGGCATGGATTCTGGGCAATAAGCTGTGTTTATTTAGTTGGGGGATAGATTTCACTGGTCTCTACATCTGCACTTCACTATACAATTTTTCCTACAGTATGAACTCACTGAACTTTAACCCACAATTGCTCCTAATGTACATTCGCAGCATACTTGCTTTGCAATAAACATCAGTAAATGTATCTGATTTAATTTGTCAAATAAGTCTCCAATGTTGTTCTTTACAGTCAGCACATCATATCATTATCCATTTGTACTTCACATTTTGAGTAGGACAAGTAACAGGATGCAGCCAAATAAGGCAAAGTGCAATGTGCAGTACCCCATACCAGCCAATCCGTGATCCGCTTCAATTTTTCAGATAGGCAAGATATAGAAAGCTAGCTACCTAGGTATCAAAAAAGCTTAAAAGATATTTTTTAAGACGGACTAAAGTTGATTCAGCATTGTTAAATGGTTATGCCTCCACCTGTTCCTGCGTGAACAACGGAAGATTATATTTGCAGTTTGAGTTTCTGGCCAGCATTAAAGACAGCTGCAGAATTCCTTGTAACCCGACACAAGACTGGTAAACAGCAGTTAGCGTTAGTGGTGGAGCACTCGATAAACAGTAATTCCAGTGAATGTTTTAGTGACACCACATTATGAGTTTTAATTGTAACAATTCCTAACATCAATTTCTAATGCAACTACCACTTCACATGTTTACTGTTCTGTATTTTCAGAACTGAATTTCATTGAGATTTTATAGTTTTTGTTTTGTAATTTGTGCAACCTATGGCATGCCAACTTATGGTATGTTCCATTTACAGGCACAGAGATCCAGACCCCAAAGTCACAAACTTGTCTTACCTGTAAAATCAATTTCCTACAGTACAACACAGAACACTGGGTTCATTCTTGATCAGATAGGTGCAGCTTCTTTCAGGTGATTGGAAACTGGCAAATCAATAAAATATGTAGGGCAGCCCAGTATAACCACTCCTGCTCTCAGCAGACTTAGTTTCACAAGCAGTACAAGAGTGGATCACAGAAACCCGAGGGGAGGGTCGTGTGTCCTGTCATGTACTCCAAGAAACTGATTTTTACAGGTAAGACAAACATTCTGTGTTCTTGGATCATGCATCATAGGACACAGGGAGTTCATTCTTCAATGGATGAGACATCCAAAAGCAGCTCAAAAGAGGAGCAGGCAACACAGTAAACAGCAGCTAACGGGTTCATTAAAAAAAAAACCTAAACCCAACAAGGAACCCAAAACATAAAGGGACCCACAAATCAGAGAGCCACCTAAAGAACCTTGTGGCCATAGTTAGCATCCACAGAAGCCTGAATGTCCACCTGGTATAACTGCAAAAGTGTGAACAAAAAAAATAGGTGGCAACCTTGAAGATTTGGAAAACCAAAGCCTGATGCTGAATGGTCCAAGAAGTACTAATGCTCCTAGTAGACCCCCAACCAGCAAGGGGGGGGGGGGTTACTTCTCTATTCAACTTATAGGCCTGAGAGATAGTGTCCCCAATGCACCTTGCAATAGAGGCATAGAGAAACTGGCTGACCTCTATGGGGAACCTCTGCAATGATAAAGAAGGAGTCAGACATATGGATTGAAACTGCAGCAGAGAGGTAAACTCGAACAGTGGCGAGAAATTTCTTTGGGATACTTTGGCACAGGACATAGGCATGGTATTACAATGTTCTGTTTAAGGTGGAAGACAGTGACCAACTTAGGAAGAAAGGAGGCCCTAGGCCCCGGCACTACCCTATCCTTATGGATAACCAGAAATGGCCCTTTACAAATCAACTCAGAAACACACCTGGCAGAAGTGACAAAGGAAGATAACCTTGTGAGTGAATAGGGTCAGAGGAAAATCTCAGAGTGCAGCTTCTGCAGCACCAGCTGAACTAACTTGAGATCCCAGAGTCATCAGAGTGCGTACAGGGTAGACATAGTGAGCAGCCCTCTGCACAAAAGCCTTCACTAGAGAGAGAGTGAAGCGGCCTCTGCAGAAGTTTGGCCCTTGATTGTACTCAACACTAAATGCTGGTCTAAGTCAGACTGAAGGAAAGAAGTGATGCGTCCCACAGAGTACTTAATGGGATGAAACTGCCTTACTTTGCACCAAGCGAAATAAGTCTTCCAGGAGAGATGGTAGACCTGGCAAGAGGTCAACTTTCTAGCTTTTAAAAACATAGGGATGACAGATTCCTAGAGGCCTCTTTCTCTCAGGACCTGGACTTCATGAGCCATGCTGTTAAAGCTGTGTACCACATTCTCTTGGACCAGTTGGGAGCAATGAGTATCATTGGAATGTTTTCTGTTCTAGAAGGGAAGGCATAGATCAAGCTGAACTGATTCCACAGAGTTACCAAGGGATCCAGGGCCTGGGATCACTGGCCTTGTCCACAAACCTGTCCATGTATGGGATTCCCCACTAGTGACAAAAGTCCTTAAAACACTTCCAGGTGAAGTGACCATGCTCTGGGATCTGGATGCTGACGTCTTTGGAAGTCTGACTGCCTATTTTCCATGCTTAAGATATGCACAGTGGACAGGGCTCGGATGTGAAGTTCTGCCAAACCCAGGATTAGGTCCACTTACCTTTGAGCTGCGTGACTTCTGGTGCCTCCCTGTTGGTTAATGTAAGCCACACCCATTTCCCAACTGGATGTAACTGTGGAAGGGAGGTCCTGCATTGAAGGGACAATTGAATAGTCTTGAGCTCACAGTAGACGTGAACCAGCACCAGAGGAAAGAATGGAATTTCTGCTTGATATGCATTTTAATGAAGCAAAATGCATGAGTTTTGTTGCATAAAGTGTGAATAGGCTCTAAAAGAATACCTGGTGATCCTGACATGAAGTTCCTTTTTCATACACATCCTGTTATAGAAAAAATAATAAAGTCACCGGCACTTCAAATGATCAAGTCAATAAGTTTATTGACCCAAGTGATAACACCTCCAGCAACGTTTCGGGACCATACGGCCCCTTCCTCATACATACATAACTAACATAGGAAGGGAAGGGGTAACCTGCGTGACCTTGACACCTCTCAGAACACTCTAAATTTACCCGTGTTGTCACTCATAAATGCGTAGCCCCTTGACTATGTAGAACATTTGAGATATTATTGGCCGGCTTTATTATTTTTTTGTACGTTTTGACGGAGGCATCCGTTGTCGCTGCTGCACCTGCCCTGCTGCATTGGGTATTCTCCGGTCAGGAGTGCGATGGGATACATAGACGTTTACATCCTGTTATAGGGTAGCTGTCTTCCAGTGGTGCTTCTGTGTTGTCACCCTGTCACATGAGCTCCCAAACAACTACAAACGCACATTGCGCAGTCATGGTCAACAGGAAGCTGATTTAGAACAATGATGTGCAGGTGACACTGGACTGCAGGTAGACAAGTGACTGAAAAGGCTGGAGGAGATCAGCAGCACTGGAAAAAGTGAACACTATGGAAAAACACATGGCTATAGTTTATGATGGTGTTTTATCAAAGTAAGGGCTCATGTCAACAGGAATTGTTTTCTTGCATTTGAAATGCACATCAAACACAAGTCAGCAAAATACCACTGACTTTAACTGAGCAGTACACGTGGTAGTTCAAAATTGGTGTTTGACCTGCTTTGTTTTGTGTTGTGTTTCTTTGGATACAACATGTCCTATTAAGGTGAAGTGCACTGCAGACAAAGCAGGTCTGCCCATCAACATGAACTCTTCATTTCATCAGTTCAGTTTTAGGTCTACTTTAACCTATATTTGGATTTTGGATAGAGTAGGGAATAGGTCAAATCTGTCAGCTTCTGTCGTCTGTGATTTCCCCTCACTTTATCTTCAGTAGACCCCACAAGAAATACCCTTCTAGACAATTGACACTGATTTTCCCTCAGTTGAGTCTCAGTGACAATGGTTATGAGGACACAGAGAGAGAATCTCCCCAGCTAGGACAACATTACAGACATCCCAACCTGCAATAACACATTTCAGGAAGGTGTCCCTCCCACCTGCGCTAGATAGGGAAAGCTTCCCTGCTATCTGCTGTTTTGTTCGGTATTCTGACAGCTGCTGCCGGCCGCCATCAGAATAAAACAAAACAACAGATAGCAGGGGAATGAATAGCTAAGCTGCTATTGGCCATTTCAAATTGCAATAGCAGGATGGCTATTGTACCCGCCCAGTGCTGCTTCAATCAGCAGGGGAGGACCTGAAGGAGAACTTCAGGTCCACTTCTGAAGAGCAGATAGAGCAGAGTAAACCTTTCAGGATACAAATGTTTCTCTCGCAGGCGTCAGGGAGCCGCTATCCTATAGCAGGAGACTCTCGAATCGTTCTGGAGAGTTGGGATGCCTGACAATAAAAACAGAGGTCCCAACCCTTCCCTGCTCCATCCAAAGTTAAACTAAACCACAGGTGCCCATTCTCTGCAACACCAAAGATAATTAATGCGAAATGAAATGCTGTACAAAAAGTGTATAAGAAAATGTTTTAATAACACAGAACAAGAAAAGTGAAACATCTCATGTGTGTTAAACGTCATTATGAAGCATAAAATCATTCAAACACAAGTGAAAATAATAGTATTAAGACAATTGTTTAAATTAGGATTTAGGGGAAAGAAGTTCATTGTTGTCACGGATACATAATAAAATGTATTGGGAGATTCCACACTCATCTATAATTACAGTCGCGCTTACCTTTAATTCTTCACCACCAATGGGCCCTGTACAGTGTACAGGCACTGGCAGCAAATCAGTCAACCAGATTAAAATGTGGCATTGCCAACATATAATATATATTAAAAAAAAATACAAAAATTGATATCTGCCAAGACATATTGCCATCAGCTGATTATGCAACTGAGAAACGGCAATGCCAGACAAACGTACATTATAATCCTTTTTGATCATCCTCAGTGCATTAACATTGTCCATTGTTCTCTATTTCCAAAAAACTATAAGAATAAAAAAAACCAATCATCTTGCTATGTATGTTTAAAGCGCCTTACAATATTCACGGAGGGCTGTCAAGAGGGGGCAAATTCCCTTAGGGCCCCCTTTCTTTTATAATATGAGAACTGGCACTGAGGGTAACAAAGCCTCCTTTATTGCTGCACACACTGGGCTAGAACAGCGATGCACGGTCACTGTTTTAACAGGCTTGCAGCTTTTGCTGTAGTCACAGCCACAATCATCCCGTATGATGATATATCATTAGGACTAGCTCTGAATTCTTTCCCATAATTCTCTGAATGTAAACATGGGTCTTTTGTCAACTGTCACCCAGTGGCAGCCCTCCACTGAATCCTATTGAGGCAATTTGTGCCATATGAACTATGGCACTCTATGGCTGCCTCCAATCAAGGAGGACAAAACTGAAAACGTTCCACAAATATTATTAGCACGGTACCCAAATATAGTAGGGTACACTAGAGCAAGAGGAAGGTGCTGAGTATATTGAAGCATCTGTGATTTAACACACAACTTGTTTACTGTGCATGATCAGCATGCTATCTGATGCTTGGAAAAGGCATAACCATGCAGTATGTGGGAATCACATGAGGCAGTGACCAAGCCAGGAAGCATGGGCTTTGCTAGAAAAAAAAAAGTGAACTGTCTTCTGTGAGTAATACCGAGGTTGATTCAATGTTTTTAAATGATCAGGATTCTGAAATTGGATTGATACAGTTTGCTTCCACGAGTGCTTGAAGGTCCATCCTGAGAAGGACAATGCGATACAACCACAGTGCAAAGTGCAGAAAGAAAAATCATATTACTCCTGTTGCGTTTGTGGGCTTTTTAAAAATGTACTTATTTTTTTTGCATTTCTTTCCAACTGAACTCCTTGATTCAAGGAAGGAAGGTGTCAATTCATCTCCAGCTCTAGTGCTGAATGCTTGCAACTAAATTCTCTGATAAAGAAATTGGCATGGCGGGAGGTCCTGTGACTTCAGAAATGGAAACTTCGCAATGACAAACTGAAGGACACTTTTCGCTCTGTGTTTAGTAGAAAGAAGAGAGAAGACAGAGAGAACAAATCAGAACGGCTAAGAGTGACACAGTGAAGATTGATGAGGTTAGACAGCGAAGCAGCTATAGCATGCAAAAAGACAGGAAGCACAGAAGACACATTAATTATTCAAGTATGGCCATGTGCACATTTCTTTTCTAATAAAGCATTGCCCTTTATCTGAATACACTGGGATCAAAGAAATCTTTGTTTATACAGAACACCAAATAGGATTCATCAGCATAAAGGAGTAAGAAAATATGTCCTTACAGAAAAACTCCAGTTGTCTTAATTAAATTATAATATAGCCATTTCGCAATTTAATGTTATTAAATACATTCTACTGCAATTTGCATTTGTAGTTTGCAGCCTGCCTGTTGTATCTCTGGCAAGGTGCTTGGGTTAACAGTTGTAAAGTTTTATATCTCTGGTGAGATTTTTCACACAGCGATCCATGACTGTTACAGGACTGGTCATATGATTATAGTAAAGGCAGAGCTTTAGCCTTCTTCAGCAAGTACACTGGAATGGCCTCAGTATCTACTGAATAGAAAAGTTGGTAAAATCTTTGAAAAGTATCTAGGTGGGTGGGTATGGGTCTATGTATGGTATGGGACGGTGGGTATGGGTCTACAAATGTGATTGTGTTC
>NW_017307012.1:703500-718870 GCF_000935625.1 Nanorana parkeri
AAAAAAAAAACAAAAAAAAAAACTGGAGTTTTACTTTAAGGCTAATGCTAGTGTGAACCTAAACATGAACATCACGTGTACATAGGACAGACAGAAGTATAATCTGGCAAGTCTGGTATTTCCTAGAAAGTCTAGAGACTGTTGGAGGTTATTTGTAGACTTGGCTCTAAACAGTTCTCTTAACCACTACAAGACAACGTTGCTGCTTTTATTCCACAGTATTTTACGTCTACGCAGGTGTAGAACAATTATTGTATAACTGAGCAGAATGATTGTGCCGCACATACTGTATCTGTAATGGGATGTCCTATGTGTTATGATGGACTTTTGTTTTAATGGGAGCTGTTACATAGAGATACATACTAAATTAGATTTCTCAAAATTGACATGACAAATTCACAGAAAGGCAGAAGGTACACAGCATAGATCTTTCTCATTGAATATCTATGCAAAATGAAACACATTTATACTATGCTATGACCTAGAATAGTATCAGTGTACAACACTAGGAAAAGTTGAGGTTTACTGTGCAGCAAAATATCCTTCAGTAATGATCATAGACAGTGATCAAGATACATTAATCATAACACCACCTTTCTGGTACACCTGTTAATGTAAGAGAGAGCAGTATAATAATCAGCTTTTACAAACCTGTACTGGAAGTCATGGATCAATATAGTTGGGAAATTCATGGAAACCAATGTAAAACAAATTTCAAGACAAGGGCTATCCAGGGCAAAGTAACAGATTGTCTTCAAAACCCACTCATTGATACGCCACTGCCAGGCCCAAAAACTGTCATTTCAGGACATTGGCTGCGGCATCAACCCAGTGTAAGCTCCTACATCATCTGACAGGGAGCTTACATAGAGTTGGCTCCCAGAGTGGCATGGGGAAAGCAAGTCTAAGTGGGTCAGGAGGTGGGCTTTTGGGCTTTAAAGAGACTTTCTAGAGGGCCTTTGCCTGATTGGGCAACATGAGTTTCTGTAAAGAAATTATGTATTAAAAGAGAAGGCTTCCATTGCTAACCGACTTCTAGTTGCCTGGCTGTCTCTGGCTTTAATATTTTGAGCAAGCATCAGCTGGGGTAAGAGTGAACTGAACTGTATGGCTTGTTGCAGGGCAGTGATTCAGATATTATTGAAGACACTGGATCAGCATGTCAGTCAAGCAACCAGTAGAGGTTAGTTATGGCAGCCTCAATAATTTGTTTGGTATAGCAACAAAAAATGTATGTAAAAAAATGTCAAATTACTGTATGCTCCATAAGGTGCTAGTACAAGTCAAAACCACACCAACCAACCATCAGGTGCCCCTGGCCATGCTCTAGTCTAGTCTCTGGACAGGAGCATTGCATTGTGGAATGAGACTCTGGGACCATGCCTATCCTTCACTGATAGATTCAGGGGCTTCCTAGATGCTGCTAAGGGTTTTTTGACACGGCTTTGGTATGCACCTGCAAGTGCCTACAGTTATGTGACTGAATTTTCCCACACCAACCCAACACATACTTTAGGTTTGATTAGCTTTTATATTTGAAGTCCCTTGTTGCTAATACTAGTTTTTTTTAAATCCCAATTCCAGTGAAAATGTTGTATTCAATTTTGGATAGAGTATGGAAACCTCTGTCAGGTTTTTCTTGCCACACCTGCCCCTTTTAGGGAGATTACCTCTTACTTTCTGTTGAGAGGAAGGGGTGGGAAATCTCTCCAATTGGGAAAGGTTCAAGCCTCCAACATGTTTTTTAACTGCTGTTTGTGCTTTCCTCTCCTGCTGACACTTGCACCCCCATTTCTTGTATGGTCCTCTTAAGGATGGGAAATAAGGTAAAATCTCATCAATGGGGTTAAAAATAGACAATTTAACTCTTCCCTACTATAGGCAAAAACAACATAACAAATTGCCTGCTGAAGGGCTTTAACAACATAAAACTGTCCACAAACAATTATTGGCCAATCTATTTGATATTTAAAAACTCTGTACAGGAAAGCACAATAATAAATATTACAATAATTTCCAAAGCTGATAGTTGCACTGTCTTTCCTCACAACATCATGTTTGTCAGAAAGGTGGAGTTACACTTTTGACCATCCATTTTCTGCAGTGAGCCATGTTATGTCTCTCGCTAGGCTCCCTCGCCATTGTTCATATCTACAGATATACTGCACATAGTCTTCTCTGTCCAGCTGGTTTGCACACATCACATTTGCAGTAAGGAAATGGAGAGTAAAGCATGCAGCGAGCAAATGATGAAATGAAAAGCAGTAAGCCGCATCTCATGGTCGGTTGAAAGCCATTTGTAAATTAGGATAAGAGAGCCTCATTTACAATGCGGGCAGGAACTCACCACTTGGGATATCACTTGAACAGGGTCACTAAATTAAGGGATTTGCTGCTCCCTAGACCTGCTTTTTGAAAGCCTGATCTCTGGTGTTGCCTCCACATCTGCAGGAGAAAAGCTGGTTTAGTACTTTGAAAAGTTGGCAAAGGCACAGATGCTTGTAAATCAGAGATAAAGGGTTCATTCAGATGGGTAGATAACTGTGTCAAACAGAGGTGCAGTCTAAAGGAAACCTGTCATGACAGACACAGAGGCTGCCATTGCTGAGCTTTAATTTTGAAAATGCTAATCGCTTAGCGGTCATGCTGACCCTCCTCCTCTTCTGGGTCAGAGACTCCGAAAGTAATGGCAACTAGTTAACATAACAGCCAGTGAACTAGCATGAGATATCAGCAGTGGGGCCCCTTATTTCTCGAATGGCAGATTTATGTTAATACCTGGAAATGCATGTGCACACAGGACAGTGTCTATTAAGAGTTATAAGTATCAGAGCTAATAACAAGAAAGGACAGCTCTGATCTCCCCAGTATGCATGAAATACCAGGTGTTAAAGTAGAGGCGTAACCATTTGTAAAGTGCACCTATGCCTAGGCTATACATATCAAAGTATTTACATATTCTTAACAAACAGTAAATACGTTTCCAAACAAGCTATCCCTGACCTCTCTAGCTGTATGTACTGTGAAGTAATTCATTCTCAAAGATCTTCAAAGAACAAAACAAGGACTCTGAAGTCAGGTCTCAGTCACATTATAATGACTGAGAAACATGTGCTGTGTTTACATTAGAAGGTTGGCAGGCTGCCAAGATCTGCTCTCCATAAACATAGCTGACATTTCAAAGCCTCTGTTGTGAAAATTAAAGATACATTTCTCCACAATGCCTATAGCTACAGAGGCCAACAGGGGCTTGTTTTAAAGTGATTTTACTGCTTGTCCAGAATATGCACATATTTGAGTGTCAGAACAGGTTCACTTTACATTTTTGGATAGTGAGGGGAATGGTTTTAATCCCAACATTGTCTTTACTAGCCCCCACATGTGGTTCTACTATGACAGTCAGGGCTGCAGTGTATTCTCCATACACTCCAATTTGGGATGGGGGAGCAGTCCTGATATGGCCAGCCCCTTTTGGAACATAATGTATTTCTATAGGGGTGGTTATATTAACATTGCATGGTATGGCCAGCCAGTGAAATGACTTCCATCAGTTGGTGGGCTGTGTATATTTAAGTGTCCGAGGTAAGATTTGTCTTAGATAGTCTGTGCTGTCACACAACCAGTTTCTTCTTCTGAAAAAAGAAATTCAAAGAAAAAATTTGACTGGCCCTTGCGCAACAAAGTCTATCTGAGAAGACTTTCCCTCAAAACCCTTTTTAAATTAGGCCAAATTTGTGTCGGAAATAGGTACAACCGTAAGCTATAAGCCAAAACAAGCTGTCATCTTGACATCAGCTGACATCTTGTACAGGGCCCACATGTCCATGGCTAGAAAGGCACACTGAGAGACATAACACCTCAGCAGGAGGTGAGCCTCAGTTCCATGTTTGCTCTTGACTAATCAAAGTTAATAGAATCTATAGCTCTTTTACTTCACGTGCAGCTATAATATTTGTACCATACGCATCTTGAAAGCAATGAACTATGTTTATGTAGGGAGATACCATAAATAATATCATGCATGCCCCTCCCCTGATATGACATAGGAGCTATGTTTGGCTCATCATGCATGTATATAGCAGCCAGAGTGAGTATGGGTTTGGCAAGCTGCAGGGCATATATGATTCAGTAAACATTTGCACAGGCAATGGTACATGTAATCACATTTACTGACCCCAAAATATTACATGTATAGTTGTCCTAAGGTATAAAATGAAAACATTGGTCAGTTTGAGCAGCTCCACTTGCTTTTTCACACTTTTCATAAATCAAACCCTGTGTATGATTTATGAAAAGTAGACTTATTCAGTAAGACGACACAGATGGTCGTGGTAATGCAGAAAGTACAGTGACCCACAACAACCAATCAGATTTCCATTTACTGTAGTCAAAGCAGTAAAGAAGGTATTTTTAACTCGTTGATAAGTGTGATAGTACCACTATACCCTCTCCCACCACTTTACTGAACAGGTCTAGATTTTACTTATACCATTTAATGTTGGCTACACTTTACAATCTGATTTTACAACCTCTTTTATATTTAGCAACAACTATGTAGGGGGATGGCTTACCTAAATGATCCATTCCATTTATATCCAATCAGGAGACCCTCACAATACATAGTTGTTTCCTGTACAATCCGATTATAAACCTTATAAACAAATTGATAGGTCACAAAATTCTAAACTACTTTGCTAGTCTCTGTGGTCCCTCCACTACCATCTTTTGATTTTGCACACCATATACTGTATGTTATTTTTAAAACAATCCTTCCCAAACAATAACATTTGTAACCTGCAAAAGCAATGTAAAGCAGGTACCCAGCATGTACCTTCTAACTTCTTAAGAGCCCCAATACCCATGAAACCAGGGACACTAAATACCGATCTGCAGTAGAGCACCTCACTACTTGTTCTTAAATGTGAAGGGCCAACTTAACAACCAAAAGCAAGGCAAGAGGTAGGCAAGGCATCAAATTGTCTACTTCCATACTCCTTTTGTAGGTTTACAAAAATTATAGCATGAAAAAGATTGTTTTTAATCAGGGGTAACTTCGGCCCTTTAGCTGTGACGAAACTTCTAGATCTGCCTCTGGAATTCATGTCTGTGGCTGTCAGAGTCTTGCAAAGCCTTATGGGATTTGTAGTTTCACTACAGCTGGAGGACCAAATGTTGGCTACCCCTGATTTGAATGGTCAGTCCACACAAAACTAAGTTTAGATAGATGCTGGAGGATTAATCACCTGACAGTTTCCTATGTCTTTTGTTGCCTCTAGCGGTAAAATTTCTTGGAGTTCCTGACACTGCACACCAACTGGAGGTCAATATGAAGGGATCCCAGTGTCTGTTTTGGATTCTTTCAGAGTTATTCACAAAAGAGTGAAGGGTTTGGAGAAGGCAGGAGAAGGGAACAATTTAGGACAACATAGCTGAAGTGGAAAAAGAGCTGAATGGGAGAATTTTTCCAAATCAGCTATTTTGTCCTAGATTGTTCACTTCTGCTGCCTTCTCCAAACTCTTCACCTATTCGCGAATAGCCCTGCTTATTTTGTATTATGCAGAATGCAAACACCCAAAGATACCAGGTAGACAGGAAAAGAGTTAATAATTATGGCAGTTCACCGTTAGAGTATCCAAGATATAACCGACCCCACTCTACTGAAAATATCACTTTTTGGCTGGACTGACATTTTAAATTAGCGCTAGTAAAAAAAATATTTGTGCTCAGATGTCAAGGAGGATTATTCTTACATTACACCCCCACTGTTAAGGTCCGATATTTCTGTATAAACAGTTTGGACAGTCTGAATTTTATTTTAGCCCCACCATTGAACACCAAAAGAATTGCACGCATCAGTAAAACAGACATTTGAAGTGCAATGATCTTTTGCCATTACAGTAGGAATCTGTCAGTGTTCATGTGCCATATGAAATAATGTATCCTCATCAATAAATTAAAGATTCACCTTGGAGTTCGGGGCCCGCAGCCATGTGTAGTTATATTTTGTTGGCTTCTAATAACCCTTTGATTTACAGAAGGGTTACGTTACCCTATATATTAAAATTAATTTTTATAATGCATAAGTTTGTAAAGTTTATAAAAATACATACAAAAGTATACTTTTCCTTCATATATTTTATTGTTTTTCACCCTAAAATTTAATATCACTGTTGCAGCTTTTTTCCATGCAGAAGATTAAATCACCAAAACTGAAGGAAGGATCAAAATATATAGAACAAAACAGTTTTTTCTGAATGGTAACCATCTTATTTTCACAGCACAAAACTTCAGCTTATGTATGTCTCCTCCTCTAGATCTATGCTGGTTTCGGCTAGTGTATTCAACACCATGCACATAAACATTCATAAAAAAACACGCACATTGACAGAACAGTTGTACTCAACACTAACATCAGAACATTAAAACAAAAGAACTTCATTACAAATAATCAGATTATTATTTTAGCATTTATGGGGGTCTAGTTGCCTAATGACATTCTCGTTCACAAAAAGATGGTCCAATATACCGACCTCACATAAATGATTATTTAAATGAAAAACTCTATTTGTTGGTATCTTTGCTGCACCCCAAAATCTGATCTGTTCTTTTTCCTTCTTTAAAATGTCAGTTGATCATAGTAAAACCCATTATAAGTATGCACGATCACAAAGCACCGCAGGATATCGACACAATCTGGAGTGGTTTGTGGACTGAGCTAGTATGCAATGCTTCACCGACAGCACTTGCACCAAAGGCTCACCATATATATTATAATCTGACTTTACAATGTCAAAATCAACTTTTGATCTACCAAAACTATGTACAGGTGAAACTCGAATAATTAGAATATCGTGCAAAGTTCATTTATTTCACTAATGCAACTTAAAAAGTGAAACTAATATATGAGATAGACTCATTACATGCAAAGCAAGATAGTTCAAGCCGTGATTTGTCATAATTGTGATGATTATGGCTTACAGCTCATGAAAACCCCAAGAACCCCAAATCCACAACCTCAGAAAAGTCGATTATTACATGCAATCAATAAAACAAGGATTGTACATAGAACAATATCGGACCTCTGAAAAGTACAAGCATGCATATGTACTCAGTACTTGGTTTGGGCCCCTTTTGCAGCACTTACTGCAATTACTTTTGCACGATATTCTAATTATTCGAGTTTCACCTGTATTATGAGGACCTACCTAAGCTATCCACTGAATTTGTAGTCAATTAGGCAGCACTTTGCACTACAGACTTGTTGGTAGATCTAAAGGAAATTACACAATCAGATTGTAACATCTGTTCTGAGCTTAATAATAGGTAGTATTCTGCTGACCTGTGGTACAGTCTGAAGGACAGATCTAACACTACGCTCAGAGACCACTTTTCTTAGCACTTTGTTTTGTTACGCATTTGTTTTTCTTGTACACAGACTTATACTGTGACTTAGCTAAGATTTATATTCCAAAAGGCAGGGGTTTCTTAGAGTGAATGGAGTAAAATGGGTCTTCCTAAAATGCTATATGTAGATCACTGGAGTAGGACTAGGAGGGGAACCCCACAAGTGCCGTTTGTAAACATTGTTCCTTTGGGTGAAGGAAATACTTTTATGAAAACGGTGGTGCTGGCAATGATCCAGAACAGCTATGTAGCCAGTAAAGTGACTCTGCATACATCTGTGTTAGTGACTCAGGAATTACTGAAGTTAGATTATCAGCTAACCAGCCAGTCAGAACTGGCAGCCTACATATTTCTCCTAGTAGAGGTTTCTTATAATTCACAGACCAAAACAAGGTCTTAGTGATCATTTTGCACACAGATATTTGCAGATACTTAGAAGTTGGAAGCAACTTGTATTGAGCATGCTAAAAAAGTGCAGCACTATGATACCAAGGAGAACAGGGGGGATTTCTACCTTACAGCATATCTAATCCCAAGAACAAAACTGTAATATATTGCAGTTTACCAATCCTTAGATGCGATAGTTGGTGGCATTAATTTTCATTAGTCATACTCAAAATAATTGCTGATCTTGCCAGAAATGTAGTGTCCTTGTTTTTTCCTGTAACGCTGAACTGCAAATACAATGTTATCTTTCTTTTGCAAACTACTAAACGCCACCCCTCATTTTTTGGAATTGAAGAGCAAGGGCAAGATATAAAGTCAAGCCTGGGTGACAACCATGGCTCCCTCCATACAGTAAATACAATGGTGTGAGAGATAGTAGCCACCCAGGGACAGGAGGCGTGTTATCCACAGTATTACCAAGTGAAAATAAAGGACAAGAAAATGTAAAAAAATAAATGAATAAAGCCACCAAACCTAAGGACTGGTAAGCTGCAATATATATATTTTTTCTTTTTGAGCTCAGATATGCTTTAAGGATATAACTGGCACAGTATAGGTAGGTGCTACATATCATGCAAAAAAACGTCTATGAATTGTGAACAGTGGCACTGTTGCATGTGGTACATGTACAGCAGTGAAACTAAAGAATATTTGATCAATGGATGTGAAGGTTATCAGGCTCATGTGTCTGTATGGGTTACTCAAAATCCAGCTCTGTACATCCTGTCGCTGGGTATACAGGTATAATTTATTCCAGCACATTTAATGTGTGCATCTGCAAGGGATCAGGTAAGATAACATTAATAATTTGAAAAAAAAAAAAGAACGTCTCATATTCTGACAGCTTTAGGTTGAGTATCACTTATTCTGCCACATGTTAGCACACAGCTGGGATAAGGCATGCTGAATGGACACAAGGATAGGTGTTTCATGCAGAAAAAAATGTCTGATTCCTACAATCACCTCCTTATGATATCTGAGTATTGATCCACTGTCTTCTAACAATGGATCTTAAGGCAGAAAGTGTCTAAAGGAGGAAAGGATTGTTACCCATAGCAAATCAGACTCATCATTGTGTCATACTACAGATGAATAGGATGCTTTGGACAACAATAACCATTCCCCATTGTTCTAAAATCAAACACAACCATATTCATACCAAATACTTTGATTATCTTCTGACACTAGTAAGGTAGACTCTGCTTCACCACTATGTAAACAGTGGGGGTCAGTACATTCATTTCTATTTAGTACACAATTACTGGACTTTGAACAATCTTGCCATTGAGTAGATGGAACACTATACTGTCTATCTCCTGGTGGTCCACTGATGCTACTCACCAAATTAGGGTTGAGTGAGAGATAGGGGCAAGACATGCATGGTGAAGTGTAGGATATGATATTAGTCCCATCTGATATGCTACTTTTGCTATGGCGAACAACATCACAACCTGAACAATGTTGAGGATCATTGTTAACCATACATGAAAGGGGTCTGCTGGAGAGAACATTAGGCAACTGCTTGACTTCACTGTACTCACTCAATAAAGATGGAGCATCTTCCCGTGTCGGAGATGGATCAACTGATACAGGTGACCTATTGTCTTTGGATAAAAAATCATGAATACTTGTCCTACGTGTGGTTCCCTCAGCAGTGGAGATAACACTGCTAGCACGAGGTAAGGTGGCGTATTGGCTGGGCTCTTTAGTTGTTTGTCGTTGTGTACACACACTTCCTGGACTTAGAGCAGTGTCTCCATCTATGGATTGTGTGACCGTCCCTACAGGGAATGTGAATCGCATATTCTCCTCTGTTTTCCGAGTGTTGAGTCGTGCACACTGCTCTGTTTTTCCAGTCTTTCTGTCACCCATTGCTAGGCCAGGAGACAGCTGTGAAGGAGACTGTAATCCTGATAATTCAATGGAGCCAGACAAACTTTTCATGACTTCGTCTAGAAGGTTTTCCTGGCTTCCAGACCGAATCTACAAAAAATAAAACATGGGAAGCAACAGGTGTTTATCTATTTTAATATGACTTATAGGCTGGTACAAGAGACATTATAAAGGAACTGACATTTAAACTTGACATTATGCACGCTGTTTCATGCCTTCTGTTTGACTAAATTAAGCTCCATCACACCTTGGATGTCCACAAACTTGGGGCAGCATACAGTATGCAAACACAGACTGCATTGCATTAAGTACGTAGGTGACACAGTATGCTGAAAAATAAATGGAGTCATCTTTCTGAGTATTCAGTGTGGCTGAGGTCTGTGAATCGCAAGACTACCGTATATACTCGAGTATAAGCCGACCCGAATATAAGCCGAGGTACCTAATTTTACCACAAAAAAAACTGGGAAAAAATATTGACTCGAGTATAAGCCTAGGGTGGGAAATGAGGCAGCTACTGGTAAATGTACAAAATGAAGATAGATACCAATAAAATGACATGAATATTTATTTAAAAGAAAAACAAACAACATACTTACAAATTCTTTAGGAAGTCAAAGAGCTTACATATTGTATACATATTTTAAACTGTTTATTTAGCAGTTTGCTGGACATGTGCTTTAAGTACCAACTTTAAAGAAGAAGTTTAGTCTACATAACAACTTACCTTTTAAATGCTGCAGATTTGTGGCTCCCTGGACATGGCCACAAATGGAAAATGTACCCCAAATTGAACAGAAGTATAGTGCGAATGGTAGACATAGGACCGAGAAAAACTTCCAAAGCTAAACTCCAAGATCAAGGTACATTAGTGTCTGATCTGACCATTCATTACTTTTTCCATAATTTTTGTCCAATTTTCATTTAATTCATTAAATAATTATTTAAAATATTCTGCTGAATTAAAAACAAAGTCTATTTTTTGTTAGATATGGAATAAACAATGATATATGCCAATTACGTTTGGTTAGCTTCAAGTTATTTCATAGAAAATTGTTGGTTCTATTCGTGGAAGTGTACCAACAAATTTGTCCATGTCTGTATGCATTGCTGTGTGATCGCAAATTACCAATATATATATATTTTTTTAATATAAAATTACATAACACCCAAAAGCTGAAACTGCATTTTGCTGCTGGTTAAAACATGTTTAGGGTATGGGGCAGCTGTGTGGCAAAAATGAAGGCTCACTTTTGCCACATAGCTGCCCCATACCCTAAACATGTTTTAACCAGCAGCAAAATGCAATTTTCAGCAAGAAATCTGGCAGTGACACAACCTATAAAAGTTTTGCATAAAATAAAAATAAAAAGAGATTTAGTCCTATAAAAAAAAAATTGTAATTTTGCATGTTGTATTTTTCTATGATAATATTATAGTCTAATAAAATAACTCCTGAAACTTAAAAAGTGTATTAATAATGTCTGTCATGGCCTCTCTTTTAGGGTCTCTGTCTTTAATGTCTAAGTCCGCATCCATCAACACATACTGTATCTGCCAATGTTATTTAAGTGGATCTTAATCTGTGTCAACTGCGATATACTACAAGGAATAATGTATGTAGATATAGAATTCAGTAATTTAAGTAATGTTAAATGGATTAGGCGTATCTTTTTCCCAATTACCTTTTTGAATACAACCAAGGGCAAACTCTCCAACTCACCTGGCTTACAGTGAGCTTGCTGCTTTCTTCTAAGAATTGCTTGAGGGAGACCATCTCACTTCCTGGTGACCCTAGCCTCTTCTTCGACTGGGCAAGGCATTCTGCTCCATCACATGATCTGAGTCTCAGCATGGGGCTGGATGCAGCAGACTTTTTCAAACGCTGGCCAAAATACTGGACTGGACTACTGCTGCCGGACCACACTTCATTGTCATGATGCAAACCAAAATCTCCACTGCTGTGGCTCTGGGACCTACTCTGAGTGGTACCTGCAGTAGACCAATAAGAAGACATAACCACAGAGTACTGAGATGATGAATACATTGATATAAATGGCAAACAGTCGGGAGGATAACAATTAGAGCACTGCATTATTAATAAATCAGAGGGTAGGTTTTGGTTCAATTGTGGTCACCCACAGGCTTCTTATAACTTCTGAGGCCCTAGAAATCTCCACATCTGTGTTCTACAGTGGCCATTGCAAGGGTATTGCACTAATCTCTGTAATTTTGTTTGGTACTTGCAATTATTTGTCATTATGGAGATTGCAGCAAGATGAGTAAAACTTAAGTTAAAAATGCCTGTCATTTGTTGGGTGTGGGGGGCATGGCTGTATATATACACACACAAGCTGCCCTAAGCACACCTGAATGATGATGTATTTTTTGGAAAGGCTCAATTTCTTGTCATGCAATTATACTAGTAAAAATCACTCCCGAAACCGACCATTGGAGAGACTATAGAATCCGCTTTACAGTATACACAGAAATGCATATCAACTGCATAGATCATCAAGCAAAAAAAGGAGAGCCGATTTCATATTGATTTCAGCCTCCCGACTCCTCTCACCATCCTCTGCACCCCTCCTTCTACAGTTCTCTTGCCGAGTTTAGCTTCAAAATGTCCAAAGATGGACAGAAGAGGGAAACCAATTAGTGAACGTTGTATCACGATTTATACAACATGGGGTATGGTGCTGCTTAATATAACCCTGCTGCCCATGAATAGCATTATGTTAAATACAGTCCTGGTGGTTGTGGGCAGAGGTAGGTAGCGCATATTTATGACCCAAAACAAAGAACATTGAAGCAACGTTGCAGTTGCATCCGATAGCAACCAATCACGTCTTTGTTCATTTGCAAGATGAAACTGCAGGGTGGGTTACCTATAGAAAAAATGTAGAATACAGGTAGGCAACCTTGGTATTCCAGCTGTGGTGAAAGGACAAATCCCATTATGCCTCTGCCACTGGGAGTCATACCATACCTGTGGTTGTCAGAGTTTTAGTGCCTCATGGGACTTGTAGTTCCACAACAGCTGGGGTGGCGAGGTTGGCTACCTCTGATTTAGAATCTACCTTCTTATTTCAATCTTGCATTAAGGAAAGGACAGCTCTGAATATAAACCTAGATTGCTAATATAGCATGTATTGTTTATAGCTTGTAATTATCTGCATACGAGGAGGCAGTTTTGATACTGTTATCTCACTGCTAAATAACAAAAGATTATCTGCAGTAAAGATTGGTAGCCAGAGACCATTTGACCTAGGCTGCCTAGACAGCTTAAGAGCAGCATTTTGTTCAAGCTAAGCAAGTGGTACTTTTTTTTTAAAATTAAAAATAATAATAATTTGATTTTGTAATGCTGATATGTGCTCTACTGATTCGGGTGCATTTTCATGACAGGTCCACTTTAAAGAACTGTCATGAAAGAAATGCATAGGCTGCTATTGTTATCTTCCATCTGCAAATGCTACATGCTTGGCTGTCATGCCAATCATTTGGTTTGAATATTCTTTGAGTCATGACTCAGATGCAGCAACTGAATTCCTGGTCTGTGTACGAAATCAGAACCCAAAAAGATCTGCATGACGGTCCGGCAAGCTTTTTTTTTTTTTTTAAGTAATCATATGGTACACTACATGTTTCCATAAAGAATAACTCCATCCATGTTTCACCAATAATCAGGCCACATAAACAATCCCCCCTCCCCTCACCAGAATCCTGGGGGTTCTTATTCCTGCAGAATTCTGTAAAATTGTATAATAGGCATGGATGCGCGTGACTCCGCCTGCACAGCCACACCTTCCATTCACAAATACTTTGACAAGATTGGTGAAAGCAGTGAGTGGAAGTACCGTCTTCCACTACAGCAGAGGCAATTTTGGTTCTCAGTGTAATACAAGTGTGGTGACGCTTTAATAGTCCATTCACACTTCCTCCTATCCCTGTTACTGAAAGTCCGCACCTTGGTACAGACAGGGACTGGGAGGAACAGTCTGCAGGAGCCAATGCCTTGCATCCACCATCTACTGATCATGGTAGCAATGCTTTGCAGTCTACAATGCAAATAATCAAGAAATGCACATTTTTTTTATTTTATTATTGTGTATTTATTGATTTTTTGCAAAGAGTTGACTTTGTCTTTAACAAAACACACACACAAACGGCAAACACCACAGGTGAAACAAGGCGATTTTGAAAAGCAAAATTCAGTGATGTACACCAACCAATCAGTATTCAATTTTACTTATTTCATCACACAGAAGGTTGCTACAGAATACTGCGCTATGCAAATTCTCATTTTTCTTGTATGATACTAATAAATAAGCCTAAAGAGGGAAATGGTTGACTTAACAACATCAATGCACATGGCACAAAGAATAATACAAAATGTCTACAGCATACCTGTCACTTCATGGAGTGAAGCATTATTATTACTATTACTAAGGGATGTCCTGCCACTATCAAGGCTGGCTGGTCTGGGAGCTAGATGAGAGATTGGAGACAATGGTGACAAACATTTAGCAGGTGACACAACATGGCTCCATTCTGATCCACAAATGCTCAGAGTGCAGAGAAGTCATGCATAATTCTCAAACTTAGCATGCCCATCGCTGCTGATGCACGGGCACAATGACAGGGTGAGTGGATATGACACTTAAATGAAAAAGTGCTGTTAGAACAAAAGGGAGATAAAGACATGGCAAAGTGGACAAGTACAATAAAAACCAGCGTAACAAAAAAAAAAAACAACACTGACAGTTATGACATAAGTTTATGGGTCATGGTCACAATAAAACAAAAATCCCCAAATTAAAACATACCAACAATGCTTTTTTTTTAAAAACAATATTGCTAATTCATTACCCACTGGTTTACAAGACACTTAAAAATGTTGTGTTCCATGTTTTTGTAAAAAAAATCAATGCCCAATAAAAAAAAAAGTTAAGTAAAGTAAAAGGGGTGGCCACAATTTACAGCAGTTTATCTAGCAGATTCATCCCCCAACCCAACCTGGTAAAATGGAATCTCCCAACTATGCACTGCCCCCATCTACTTTCTAATCGGTGAAGATGTAGAGCGATCTTCATGAGTTCTATTATAATGATAGGGACCCGTGATAGTTCATACGCTCTGCTTTAGAAGTGGGACCAGACCCTGGCTAAAGCTGATGCTTTGTAAAAGACTACCATCTTTCTATACAGTTCAGATAGTTTTGCTTTTGGTCGTTCCTAAACTATCAATCATGACCCCTTTAAGCACAAATTGCACCTGACATACCAGATAAGATAAACTACCCACACTGCAATTTCAGAACAGCTACCCTTTCTGGAATAAAAAACAATGTTTATGGGTTCTTCGTTCTTTGAACAACCAGGCAAGTGTAAAAGAAAAAAAAGATGTTGAGAAACTCTTCCTCTTCAGCATGTCATAGTTGTTTAGACATGAACCAAGAAAATAAGCTAGGTTCCCAGGGTGCAATATGAAATCAGTGTAATGTGTCGGAGGGACAGGGGCCCACGCACACAATATTGTTAGGTTTCCAGACACTAGACTGTATATTCTCTTCTCTCCTGACTGTTAAATTGATATGTATATAGATATATATCTATATGTATA